>NW_027281438.1:0-178449 GCF_046629955.1 Centroberyx affinis
AACCCACCTTTTTGGGCTAAAATAAATATTTCTGATATAAATTCACAGTGTACACCATGGTTAACTAGTATCAAATTTATGGAAGTTATATGATAACATGGGGGGAAGCATAAATTATTGCTTTTCTTAAATTATAATTGATTTTTACTGATATACAGTAGGTGATGATTTGCATTATAATGATCATTGCCTGTAATTTATATTTTTTTTACATCACTGAGTGTAATAATACCATAGGAGATAAAAATACAGATTGGGTCACTCTAAACTCACTATGTCAGATACATTTTGAGTCCCTATAGGAATATTATAGTGATTTTTCATTAGGGATATGACAGATAGCCTATAGACTCGATGTTTGATACAGTCCATGGATCTACTGGAAAAGTTTCCTGTTGCTGCCGTTTTGTGCTGTGCACAGATATGTGAAACTATAGTAAATGTGATTAGGGATGCACTGATACAGATACTGCTGTTTATCTGGCAGATATCCAACATCCCAAAACAGGACTTTGAGGTGACTTAACCCTCTTCTGGCGGCCATGTTGGAGGTCCTCAGCTGATTGTGTTTCTGTCCGTCTCAACAGAATTGAACAGACGGTTAATTTCTGTCTGTTTCTGACTGAACTGATCATTTCATCACTGATCCATCTGATTGATTTAGTATTGCTGTTTAGTATTTGCTGCCAAATGCTTTTGGAGTCAGCACACTAACACTTTCTCTAATCGGAAAGTTGGTAGACTTTGCGTCACATTTCAGAGATAAAGTTGCCAGAGGGTCTGAAAGTTGCTAAATCTGACAAAGTCGCCAAGTTGGCAGTAGGCCTGGTTGTTTGATATTTAGAAAGTATTTGTGCACAGTCAGTTCTCCAGTGGAACTCCATGATGGAGCCAGAGCTGCTGGTTTGAGATTAGTGATGCAACTGCAAAGCCTCCATAGTAATATTAGCATTCAATACATGTAGCATGGCAGAAATCAAAGCAACTTGATTTTCTGCCTTATTCAGTCATAGGATGTCAGATTTCTCTCATGGACGAAAACAGATTGTATCTCTATCATTTTATCTAATGATCTATGTCTTCACTGCTCTGCAAGAGAAGTAGATCATATTTTACCATCATCTAATACAAAGTTTAAAGTTTATCAGCCAGAATCAGTGAAAAAGTATGAGTGCATCCCTAAACGTGTCGACCTGCTGGCAGTAACAGGACAGACAGAAGAGGAACCAAGTGTCTTCCTGTACGGACGATGAAGAGACGTTCATGAGGACGAAACAGATTGACAGGCTGGAACCTGTTAAACTGCTGCTAAAGTCTTTCAACCATGTTATTATCCTACTGAATGATATGCTGTAGGTGCAAATACCATAACATGTGCTGCGTGGGGGGTGTTTTTATCCAAAGCACCCATACATATTTAGCATTAGCCCCAAAGGGATGCTAGATGGCGTTGATTTGTACATGCCATCACTAGCGTCCCAAACACTTATAGAAAACGACCTGCCAAGCGTTTCATTTTTGTGTGCGGTGTCCAATTGGCTGCTCCGTGGCTCAAACGTTCACCCTTCCTACGTCTTACGATCATGTAGAAAGTAAGCCCCATCGTTTTCCCAAAAATGTAGCTTTCAGGAGCTGGGAGCTAAAGCTAATGCTAGCTGTGGTTTAAGAAACAAGCAAAATATAAAATTTACTGTCATTCAGAACTCGTTTCCTGCCCCGCAAATTATCACACGCACTCTTTCTCTCTTACAGGTTTTGATATATTGCCAAAGTATTTTTTATTCTGAACAGCAGCATAAAATCAACGTCATCAGTGAGCTAGCATTAGCTTTAGCTCCAAGCTCCTGAAAGCTGCTTTTTTGGGAAAACGAAATGGTTTATTGGAGCGTTGATGGTAACTAATTCTAACTAACTCTACATAGTACTAAGGCCAAACAAGAAGGGTTAAAGTTTGAGCCAGGGAGCCGTTTGGGGAAACGCACACAAAAATGAGCTTGGTAGGTAGTTTGTATAGAAGTGTTTGGGACGCTAGTAATGGCACATAGAAAGGTCATCTTGCGTCCCTTTGGGGCTAATTTAGCATATTGAACGCTCAACCCTGGCAGTGTCAGTACCAGGCTCCTCCCATTCAGCTACACAAAACCACATGATTGACAGCTTGAAGAATAGTTCATATTAAATCAGTATTATAGCATATTGTCTCCACTTTGGTCTTAATTGACTGGACTGTTGAATGTCTCTTTGACTGTTGATTTAGTTAACATGGACTGTCTTCTTCGGCGCATGCTGCGTTCATGTCACGTCGAAAGAACCAGAAAAATGAACATCCAAATTTTTTTTTGTTCATGAATTTAAGATCAGCCGTAAATGAGTTACGACAGACATTACATGCTTTTCGTGAGTAGAGCTGATTGTATTAGTGTGAATATAACTGATAATTTTGATTTGATTATTATCAGTGGATTTGCTGCCTGTGTTGACACGCTTCCACAATTCATGACGCAAAGTGCGAGAAATCAGAGCCGACAAAAATTCCCTCATGTCCTGCCTGTAATCGCCACTAGAGGGCAAATGTGTTTGTTTTTTCCCAGTCGGCAGATCGTATTTACAGTAAATCCGACATGACATGAACGCAGCATTCTTTTCCTCCAGCGATCAGCTGAGCTGCGTTCAACGTTGCATGACAGCACTACTTCAGACAATGTAAATTATACAGTATAATGTTACAGCCAAAATACAGCAAAACCAAACAATGTATTAAATGCCAAAATAAAAAAAAGTATTTTTGGGATTAAACTCTTTGTAACTGATCTTGTGTGCTCTGCCTCTTATTTTGTGTCCAAAATCAAACCGGTTTAATCTGCTGCTGGTTTGGTTGTGACGTTTATGTTTTCTAGCAGTGTTTGGGTGACTTACTTAAAAAAAAAAAAAATTAGTTACTTGGTTACTTACCTTACAAAGTAACTAGTTACCTTACAAAGTTACTCTTTATTAAAAGTGCCTTGTTAATGCTTTTGCGTTTCCCACTTCATGGCTTGTGCTGCCAAGTGTGTTGTATTTTTAAAACAGGAAGATAATCTCATTTCTCATTTAGATCAAGCAGACTTGATCACAGATCGTTTTTTTTTTTTTTTTTTTTTTCAATTAGCAGCATGTTTTCTGCACAAAATGTTCACTTTTAAAAACTTTTTTAAAACAATTTGCACTAATAAAATGAAACAATGTAAAGAAAAAATAAAAGTAACTAGATTATAATTTTGACGGATTTGAAGAATTGAAAAACTAATGTGTCAAGTTACTAGTTACTACAAAAAAGTAAGTCTGACCCTAACACTTTCTACCAGACAGTCAAAGTCAATACGATTTTGAGAGCATCTTACTTCCTTAATGTGATGTATTTCCTGTTGAAACAGGATGTTGGGGCAGGACATAACGCAGGGAGGAAACATTCAAAAGTGTAAACCAATGGGAGATCAGTTAGGGAAAGCACGGCAGTTTGATTGGAAGGGAGGGGCGGAGGGGGCAGGACTGTTTAAAAAGCTGTGATGTTTTATTGTTTACTGTTTATTGTTTATTGTGGATCCCCATTAGTCGACACACAAGTGACAGACTAGTCTTCCTGGGGTCCATATTGGTTGGAGTTTTTATTTATGTCTCCTGGTACAGTGTGACGTCACCATTAAAGATACTCCGTTTTCCAGGGAGGAAAAGTAATGGGATTTTGATTAAAGCATACAAGAAAATCAAAGTTTTTACATTTTTTGGGGGGCATTTATTGTTAAATAGGTGTATATTATGACAGAAGGTGAAAAAGTCATTCATCATTTTATTGTGACTTTAAGCAGGTAACCAACCGCTCTTCAGAAGTATTTTTCTACTATAAAATATTATTTTCTGTTAAAGTAAAGAAAGCTGGCACATTTTTTCATTTGTCACCAAGTGAAGATGAAAAAGTTACATTTCCTGCCCTGAACTCCATCATCATCATCATCATGACTGTGTGTTTTCCCCCTTGTTGTTTACCCGCTGCTCTGCCAAATTTACCTTTTCACCACTGATGTGTTTACAGCCAAATTGCTACCCATCATGTTATTGTGGGTTTTTGTAACTCGCATCTGCTGCTACCAGCGCGGACTCACAGGGGGAAACCCATTGTCATGTCAAAGTGTAATTAGCCTTCCTCGCTGATGAGGGAAATGTTATTTACTTCAGATTGTGACTTGCCAGACGGAGGCTGTTGCAGTGTAATTACATGTTTCTGTACATGTCAGTCCAACATGGAGCCGTACACGTGGAGCAGTGTTGTTCTCCAAGTAAGACAGTTTTTATGTCTCCTGTGGGGCGATGTTGTCTGGGAGAAGACTGTGATGTCATTTTAGACCGATATACTGGTTTGCAGAGGTGGAAAGTAACTAGTACTAGTACATTCTGTGAGACTTTCTACTTTCCCTCCACTACATCTCTGAGGGAAATCTTGTACTTCTTCCTCCACTACATTTATCTGCCGGCTGGAATTACTAGTTACTTTGCAGAATAAGGTTTTACATGCAAAACATACAATAGGCTCATAAAATATGTTGCATTGTTAGAGTTTAAACTCCCCAACAGTATATGGAGCAGTTAGACCGACAACATTAAAATACTTCTGACAGGTTCATGCTTCAATAATTTAACTCTCTGACAGAATGGCGACTTTTACTTTTGACACTTCAGTACATTTTACTGCTAATACTTCAATACTTATACTTTTGAATGCAGAACTTTTGCTCTTTTTATGGTATGGCTACTTATACTTAAGTAAAGGATTTGAGCACTTTTTCCAACACTGCTGGTTAGACCGATATTTCAGGCCACTTCCACTTCTGATATGATGGAGGTTCCTCCTGACCACAGCTACAAAAAAAACATTTTCCTTTCATATTTTCTTTATTCACTTAACAATGTTTTCTTTAAATGAATTATTCATTTAAAGGCAATAATGTTTCCCACCCTGCCTTGAAGAGCTGCTGACACTAAAATAATTTAATTAGTCTGGGTTTCACTGGAGAGTTTTAGTGTCCCATGCTGCTCTGAATGCTGTCTCAGAAGAAAATTCAAGGGGGAAACACTGAATACTTGGAATTTTTTGCTATAAAAATCAATCAAATTTAAAGATAGTGAATATCAGCACAAAATGTCAGTTATCAACACCTTCAATACCAATATGTCAGTATCGTTATTGTCCTTCAGGTAGGATGCTGGTAGGATGGATGCAAATGCCAGTAGGGGTGTGTGTGTGTGTGTGTGTGTGTGTGTGTGTGTGTGTGTGTGTGTCATGGTTGAATCATTGGTATTGATCAACAACCCTATCGACCCGATCAGAAGACATTATGGAAATTTGTACTTTGGTGCAGCACTCATACTTCTTGCCCCCTTAAAGTCTCATTCCCCCCTTTTCTAGTTTCGTTAGAGAGCGATTCCTGTCGGCAAATCCAACACAAACTGCATAACATCATAGAAAAAGCACATATGTAAATTTCCCCTTCACCAAACCAGGTCTGTAAAATACAGTTTATCTCACAGCTCCAGTAAAGTACATCCTCCTTCGGTCGAACACGATTCTGTTTCTTATTAAAAAAACGCTGACAGAGCGCCGCAGTTTGCTTCTGAGCCTCCACTCCTCCGTTCCTGCCTGTGTTTCTGTGGGTGGCCGTGAATGGGATTTTACTTTTTCATCCCACCGTCTCTGTTTTTCCTCCTGGACGCTAATCCCTCGCCGCTCTTCCATCCTCGCCGTCCAAAACAGAGGATTGTGTCGTTTTCCCGCTGAGCGCGCAGGAGCTTTGAGCGCTGCAGAGCGACCTGCTTAAAAAAGCTTCTTCTGTTGGAAGGAGGTAAATGTGCAGAGATGTGATTTTTGTCTGTTTTTTGGGTTTTTTTGTCAGTTTGTTAGGTTTTTTGGGAGACGCACAACTCCTCATCATCTCTAATGGGAAACAACAGTTTTTCTGCTGTATGAATTCCTGTCCCTGAATGTGTTAAGAGACTAGAGTTACTACAATTTCAACAATCCCTGGTCATTAATGTAATAATAATAATATTCATATGGTACTAAAATCTTTTGGGATCAAGCAATTTGGGTTTGTGAAGGCCAATAACAATAATTTTGGTGTCTCACAATTTGGCCAGTTTCATGACAAAGAAATCCCCAAAAATTCAAAATATTCAATGTTTCCCCCTGAAACTCTCCACTCTCCACTGAAACCCAAGATAAAAAGAATTCAAAAATGATTACAAAAAGGCAAATTTATAAAAGTACATTTTAAAAAGAGATTTAACCCCATTATAACGTTATTAGGACATTCTCAGGAGGTAAGAGGTCCGCTACAGATTCAGTGTCTTGCTCAGAGACACTTCAGCAGCTGAACTTTGACCCCAGGCTGTCTAGTTGAAGCTCAGTCTCCAACCTGCTGCAAACAGACAAACTCTCCTTACATAGGTGGCCAGGTTTATACTGTTCATGTTAGTGAAGGGCGGCTTGTGTTGCGTCAACAGAGGCTTTAAGGTGATATCTGAGTTCATGGAGAAGTCTGTCTGATGACCAAACAGCTCAACTGTCTTTCTGAGACATTAGAAGCAGAAATTGTCATTTTGCTTTCAAACCTCGTAACTGGTCTCTCAATCAAAACAATAACAAAAGACGTAGTTTGATGACATCGTAAAGTAGCGTGGGATCATGGGAGTTTTTTTACAGGGACAGCTTCGGCAACAGAACGCGCAGCAAACGGGAATGAATAATCGTGATCCGTCACAAGTGAGCGATAAAAACAACAGAATGAAAAAAACAACAGAGCGGTTAGCTAGCTAGTTGGCCGACTTCCTTCCTCCTCACTCTCTGACGGATCATCTGATGTTTCCCATGTTTCCCCGGAAGTTAGGGGGCAAAGGGGATATGACGCCATGACAGGAAGTTAGGGGGTAAAGGGGATATGACGCCATGACAGGAAGTTAGGGGGTAAAGGGGATATGACTCCATGACAGGAAGTTAGGGGGTAAAAGGGATATGACGCCATGACAGGAAGTTAGGGGGGAAAGGGGATATGACGCCACTGACAGGTGACCAAATGAAACGCACCATTACCTTGAATACAATTACGGATTTCTCTGGGTTTGAACATTGTTGGAAACATTTGGGATAATGTAAGTACACAACTCAAAAAAATATATAACATAGGTCTAGTCGCTTTTAGATATTTTAATGCGGAAATGTTACATATTATACCTTTAAATACCATAAATAAGTAGGATATATTCTACATTATCAGTCTGTCTTTTCAGTGATGTTGGGCATTTTGGGACGTAAACCATTTCCTGTGGGCGTGTCTTATGGCTTTGATGGTTCTGCTTAATTCTCTGATTCTCTATCATATGTCCAACTGTATTTTACTGAAATGCCGAAATAATGTTTGTTTTTTCGTTTTGAAATAGCAGAAAAACTGAATGGTCTCGAATTGGACTCGCATTGTTCTGGTCTCTGTCTTGACTTGATCTTGACTTGGACTTGAGAAGCTCTGCAGTCTTGAGTCGTGCTTGATAAACCCTGGTCTAAAACTTTCAGGGGGGTGAGATTGAGTCAAGATCGACACCAGAGTTGTACTTGATAAACCCTGGTCTCGATTTTGACTCTCACCCCCCTGAAAGTTTTAGTTTTGACTCAGATTTGAGAAGCTCTTGTCTCGATCTTGACTTGGACTTGAGAAGCTCTGGTCTCGATCTTGACTTGGACTTGAGATGCTCTGGTCTCGATCTTGACTTGGACTTGAGAAGCTCTGGTCTCGATCTTGACTTGGACTTGAGAAGTTCTTGTCTCGATCTTGACTTGGACTTGAGAAGCTCTGGTCTCGATCTTGACTTGGACTTGAGAAGCTCTTGTCTCGATCTTGACTTGGACTTGAGAAGCTCTGGTCTCGATCTTGACTTGGACTTGAGAAGCTCTTGTCTCGATCTTGACTTGGACTTGAGAAGTTCTGGTCTCGATCTTGACTTGGACTTGAGAAGTTCTTGTCTCGATCTTGACTTGGACTTGAGATGCTCTGGTCTCAATCTTGACTTGGACTTGAGAAGTTCTTGTCTCGATCTTGACTTGGACTTGAGAAGCTCTGGTCTCGATCTGGACTTGGACTTGAGAAGCTCTGGTCTCGATCTTGACTTGGACTTGAGATGCTCTGGTCTCAGTCTCAGACTTGAAAAGCTCTGGTCTCGATCTTGACTCGGTCTCCCCTTAGCTGATCTTGACTACAACACACAAATATAAACATCTAAGTTGTGAAAGAGGTGGAAGCTGGACGAGTTCAGTTCCAGATACTGGAAACACAAATCCTCCATACTGCAGACTGAATACACTGTAATGACTGTTCTTCTATTCAAAATGGATAAACAGCACTTTGGAAATGAACTCTTCCTATTAAGATGCAAATTCCTCGTCGGATGGTGTTTCCAGTAGGTCTTAATTCTCCCTCATTCAGAGAACGAGGCTCTCGGTCTGCGGTGTGTTTGGGGTTTAGGGGTTCAGGCGGAGGCTAATCCCAGTGTTTCCTCCTCCCAGCCGGCCGACGTCACGACCGAAGCTTCATCTGCATGAAACTCATTATCATTTTAATTAGACGCTCAGAGCCGACTGTCGCAGAGAAGTGCGTGGGAAAGAGAGAAAGACCGCATGTGTGTCATTTCATCTCTCAAGTCTTTTTAAGTGAAACATCTGTCATTACGGTGAGAGACTTGTTTCAACTTGTTTCATGTTTTCTTGAATCTAGTAGACTCATCTGACTTCCTCTGCTTTGTTTTTTCAACATTTTGCCATGAGAAAATTCATGAAACAAGTGAAACTGCGTCTGTTTATACAACAATATTATAGGTCTAAAAGGGCAAAAATAACTGAGCAGCAAAGTGGAATGATCTGTTTGAATGGTTTCATTTTCTCAAAGTACTATCATTTGGTTTGATTTTGTACTTCTGTAATAGCAGGCGTCCATTTTTAAAATATATATATAAGGGATATATATATACATATATATATATATATATATATATATATATATATATATATATATATATATGTATAAATATATATTAGATGTGTTTATTGACTTTTCGCTTTACACTTTGCACTACAAAACCAAACCCCTTAATTTTATCCCTGAAATGTCCTTAATTTCTCATTACATAAACATTAATTATCCACTAAAAATAACAGCTTTAGTAGCAAGTAAGGTTAGTATCATGGGTTTATAAGGGATTTATGCATGGGTTGATTCAAAATTAAGGGATTTTTCATTCCTTTTGTGCAGGTTTACAGGTTATTAACGAGTTATTAATGGAAAGTTCCTGTCTCCCTGAATTTTACATTAAATTAGAAAGTAAGCAGTCAAAAATTAAGGGGAGTTTGAGGAGGTTTTGATGGGGTGTCCTCCATTAATAACTCCCTTAGCTCATTTTAAGGGGATTTTGCATGGATTAATGGGTGAATTAGTAAATGTAAGGTTATTATAAGGGATTACTGGTTCGTAGAGATTTATAGAACACACAAGTGCATGTTAAAAGCCAAAATGTATATGTAAACATACATTGGACAAAATGTCCAATGTGTCAAAAATGTCAAAATGTAGAACAGCAAGTCAAGTCAGAACAAATCAAGAGTCCAGTATCAATTTAATATCTTAAAGAAAACTAAATATCTAGGACTTTTCAATGCAATATGGTTTTAATAGGATAAAAACTCGGTAAGAGCATCATGAGTTTGATTTCTATAATCAGTTTCAACTTCAATAAATTCAATCATTCCATACAAATTCAGAAAACAGAATTTAAATTCAGTCGTCTGCTGGAACAAATCTCATCACTTTCAATCTGAGTCATTTACACAAACACAAGATCTCAAGTCAAGACTTTAGAAACCTTTTCAAGTCATCAAAGTACAAGTCAAAGTCAAGTCCCAAGTCACCAGAACCCAAGTCTAGTCTCAAGTCTTCTCTTCATGCATCAAGTCAAGTCTCTGATATGGAACTGATACTGTACCATAACCATAGACGCATTACAGAAAGATACTGGTGCAGAAAAAACATCATTCCTGTATTTTACCTGTATCTCTCTCCACCTGCAGCAGAACTGACCGTGGGAAAGTGGGGCGTTTCCCCTCGGCTGTGTAATCTAGCCAAAACAGCGGCCTGTGGTTTTCCCACAGCGCTGACCATCCTGTCGCTGTTTGATCTACTGGAGGAATTTACTCAGCTCTGCTCTACCTTTTTCTCAGCGGATCGTATTTCTTTACCTTGTATTATCTCAGAAAATAAAAGGCCCTTAAAAGAACAAAAACAGCATTTCAGTCTTTTCTCCTCGGCTTGTATTTCTTCCCTTAGCACTTCTCTATCATGAATAATAACTTTTATTTGTATAGCACTTTTCTAAAAACAATATTTACAAAGTGCTTTTCATACAATAAAACACAAAGAGACAGTGATGTAAAAGTAGCACAATTAAATAAAATAAAATTGAATAAAACAGGATAAATAAATAAAAAATAGAAATAAAAAATAATGAGAACAAGAGATACACAGAAACAACTAGAAAACAAACAAGAAATAAAAATAAAAACAGATAGTATTTTACATAAAAGTGTGTTTAACCACATGAATGTCCAGTCAATACAAGTTGTCCCCTAAAGAGACAGGAATAAATAACAAAATAAGTAAAAAACAAAACAAATAATAAAACGAGAAACACAATTACAAAATGAAAAATGAAATGGATAAACAAGTATAAGGAGCAATTCACATAAAAGCCAGTCTGTAAAAGTGTGTTTTTAGTAGGGATTTAAAAGATAAAACTGATTTATTTCAGGCTCACAGGAATATTTCTACTATTGTCTATCTATTGTCTGGGTGCTGTGACCTTTGACCCTTCACCTCCTTCCTATTGGTTGCTTGTAATGTTGCCGATCCATGAACTGAAGTGTATTCTCCTCCTGCACTCACTGAAAGTCAGAGTGTCAGATAAAGACCTAAAATATAAAATGGTTTAGCGTTGTACCATGAAAGATGCATTTACTAACTGAAAGTGTATTTTTCTCATTCCTTCAGGCTGTGTTGACAGTATTTGAGTTTGAAGGATCCTGACAGGAACAAGTTCCCTCTTCCTGCGGTGTGTGAATGACAGAGTCTGCTCTTCTCAAAGCTTATTTACACTAATCACAGGCTGTTTGGATGGATTTACAGCTCAGCTCCACCAGCAGACGGGTCAAAACAAAACCTCCGATACGCTGCTGCACTTCAGTTTTCAACTTCAACTTCAACTTTATTTGTCCCCAGAGGGCAATTGGTTTTGCAGCAAGACATACAAGACAGACATAGATACAAGACTATAAAGTACGAAACGAAAGGGTATATCAAACGGGGGGGGGGGGGCACTGAATGTTGACATGTGGACTCGGGGAGAACAACAGTGGTCCCAAGTTCACCTCTGATTTCTTTCCCTAATTGGATCGGTGTGATTTAGGACTCGGGAGTTTATTCTACTGTTGCTCTCATTATAAGTGGCTCCAGATAAGAGTGACAGCTAAATACCTGAAATGTAAACCTAAAATGAAAACCTTAAATAGGACTGTGTGTTCTAGCTTCAAGGCGTGGCAAGAAACACTTTGATTTTTCATTGGAAACTCATTGGAGACACCAAAGTAGCGGGTTGAGTTAAGAGACTTCACCACACAGCCGAGTTTTACCCACATTTGATGGGTGGTGGGTGTTAATTTTCCACCATAAATACAGGTTACATGGGCCAGGCAAGGCAACCACCACTTTTTCTTTCTTTATTTGCTTGACAGATTTAAAAACACACACATAACATGGCTGCATGTGAAGAAAAAATTGCCAAGGATAGCAGGGAAATATAAGTATTGAAAAATGATTAAAAACTGAAAGTGCTGGTTTCTGTTGGTGAGTTTAAACTAACTATGAAGGAATTAAACTATTGATAATGAAATATTAAGTTGTAAGATGTATGTCTTTATGTGTTATGTTTATCATATTGTAACATCATGTTAACTGGATTGTCGGGGGGGGGGGGGGGGGGGGGGTCACTGCAGCGTCTACTGGAGGTTATCTGTTAGCTAAATCTATAACAACCAGGCTAGCTGAAAAATCTTCTGTTGTGGGCGCATTTTATTTTCCAATCAAAAGCGCGAACTACTCCTGATCTCGGAAATTTGAAGCACTTGAAGGCATCATCTGACATGATAAGGAGATTTTTAACTATACCTGGTTAAATGAAGGTAAAAATTGAACAATGTCAAGGCAGTATAGGAAAGGTAATAAGGTAATAAAAATAATAAGGTAATAAAAAAAGTACAGGAAATGAAGAAGTATGAAGATAAAAAATATAAAACTATAAAAAGTGTCTTTACTTTGACTTTATCCGGCTAATGTGTTTCAGCATGAAGCCCGAAGGTAAAAGTCGAGCTGGTTTTGATATTTTTGGAGTTACAGCTGATATCCTATGCTTTCCATGGCTTTTTCATAATAAAAATAAATGATTTAGTTGCTGCTTTTCGTTTTCGTTTATTTCCATCACCCCCCCACCCCCTACCCCTCTCTCTCCCTCTCTCTCTCTCTCTCTCTCTCTTTGGTGAAGTGGAGACCTGCCCTGTGAATTACAGTGCTGAGCTGTGTAATTTAACATGGTTAGACTGGGAGGATGCTGATAGGAAATATCTATCATTTAAGTTATAAATCAGCTGTGATGTGATGGGTCTAAATGTAAATCTCATCTCTTTGTTTACCTCCCTCTCTCTCTCTCTCTCTCTCTCCCTCTCTCTCTTCCTTTCTTACACACACACTCAACTGCATGACTCGTGCATGTGCGTGTCTGCACCCTCAGCGTGTCATTACCCCCCCCAGTGAAAATTTATGCCATAAAAATCACCAAAAGTTCATTTTCTTGTGTTTGTATATAAAAATCCCACTAGTCCATACCCGGGGATGCGCGCAGACTTCCCAAAAATGCGCATAAATTTGGGAAAATGGAAAAATCAGCTTCGTCAGTCCCTGCCTATGGAAATACTCAATGCCCATGTGCAGCTTCAGATTGATTGGCCAACCCACTGAGGAGCAAAATGGATGCAGACAGACAGACGGACAGTTTCCTCATTTTATAGTAGGATAGTAGGATTGTAGTTCCTGGAAAACTCCAACCAAACTCCAACCAATAAAACATCACGTGATTTTTGAACAGTCCTGCCCCTCCCATCCAATCAAACTGCCTTTCTCTCCCTAACTGATCTCCCATTGGTTTACAATTTTGAATGATCCCTCCTTGCATTATGTCCCGCCCCTAACATCCTGTTTCAACAGGAAATACATCAAAATAAGGAAGCAAAACACTCTCAAAATGCCGCTTCATTATGACTTTAAAATCAAATTTACAGAGTAATGATAAGATCAAGATTAGACTATGGGTGTTTATGTTATATTATTATGAACAGCAGCCAAATTAGCTATCAAGAGATTGGATGTAGTGCAATCAAAGGCACTGAGAACATGTTGTGGGGCCTTCCATGCCACCCCAATTCCAGCTTTACTTGTGGACTCCACTGGGAATTAGGCGATCAAAACTGTCAATGCAGTATATAAGTAAACTAAGGGGACACCAAGGGGAGTACCCAGTGAAATTAGTTCTGGAAAATGCGTGGGAATGGGGCGGAGCAAAAGTGAAGAAGGAGTGTTTCATTTTCAAGACGAATAAAGAGATGGACGGCTGGAGTTGGGAGAGGTAGGGGTGGCTCCTATAATTCACTGGCCAGTTGTACCACCGTGGATTTTCCCCACGCCAGAAACAGACTTCAGTGTCTTAGAAACAATAAGAAAACATGATAATACTGCTTATGGTGACATAGTGTGGGAAAGGCTAAAGAACAACTGGGATTTGCTTTGCCTTTTGCATTCCAGATTTTTTTTAGATCCAGAAATTATAAAATACAAACGACTGTCCGAGGGGGTTTCAGTCTTTACAACAGAACTAATGGCTATAATATGGGCATTGCAGTGGATTGAGGAGGTGAAGCCGAGGCGAGCGGTCATATGTTCAGATTCGGCTTCACTTCTGATGACACTTAGGGAATGCAAGCTGGGAGTCCGGTCAGACCTTGTGGTGGAGCTGTTGATTATGTTATATAGGATTGAGCAGACGGGAGATTCGGTGGGGTTTCTTTGGGTGCCAGCTCATGTGGGGGTGGAAGGGAATGAGGCAGCTGATATGGCAGCTAAAAAGGCACTGAAGAGAGACATAGATGTGAGAGTACCCATTGGGACATATGAGTACAGATCCATTATTAAGAGAAATATAACAGCTGTGTGTGGCAGAAAGAGTGGGAAATTAAAAAGAAGGGGCGTCATTACTTCGCTATACAAAATAGTGTAAAGAAAGAACATTGTTATTTAGGGAGTGAGAGAAGGCACACGGTTGTTATGACTAGACTGAGACTGGGACACTGTGGGCTGGCATGGGACTTGGCAAAGATGGGCAAACATGAAGATGGACTGTGTGGAACTTGCAGAAAACAACAAACTGTGAAACACTTACTCATGGAATGCAAATGTTACATGGAAGAAAGAGAAAGGCTATATGATGCAGTATCACATCTGGGTACAAAGACGGTTTCAGTGAAAAGCCTGCTGAATCCTACCGAGAATCAGTCAAGGATTGTGAAAGCGGTCCTTGAATTCATCGCCGCGACAGGATTACATCTATGGAAATAGAATCACTACGAAAGGCAATCCAATCCCGACCTGTGAGAGGCAGCAATGTGCTGTAAGGCATCTAGTCTGCCGGAAACTCAGAAGAAGAAGAAGAAGAAGAAGAAGAAGAAGAAGAAGACTTTAAAATCAATTCTGAAATAGACATCATTTTGAACACACTGGAGCCGCTTTTTTTTAAGCAGGTAAATACATGTGGCTTAAATCTGATTTGCAAAAATCAGTTTCCACGTGTTTCTTTGCAGTTCACACTTGATAAAATCAATCTGACTCCAATCTGGATATGCCAAAAATCAGATTTGGGCCGGCAGTCTGAACATGGCCTTAGTTTTGGTTAAAAGTGTTGCTGCAGCATTTTGAACACAGTGGAGCCATTCTGCTTGTTTTTGGTAAACAGGGCGTTGCAGAAGTCAAATATAAATCTGTGTAATCTTCTCTGAATCGCTGAAAGTCCAGACAGATCTCATTTTTGCAATGTTTAAGACGGAAAAAGCGAGAGCGAACAAGCTTTTCAGTATGTTGCTCAAAGCTGCGTTGTGTTCCTTTGCTGTAAAACCACTTCTACCAGCCAGTCCAGCATGTGGATCCATCATTACAAACACACGTTTCACAGCCAAGCTTTGTTCAAAACCACAGGACTCAATTGTAAATTCTAGTCAAGATCTCAAGGTTTCCAAATATATCAAACATGTCAGGCTGAATTACAGGGAAATGTGTAGAAAATGATGCACAAACATCTAGATTTTTTTCCATTTGATGAAATGTTGCAGCGTCTTGAGTTTGAATATTTCTCTCAGTATCAGCAGCTGGAGCTTCAGTGTTGGAACAGCAGATACAGAATATGGAGACGTTGTTGTACAGTATGGGAAAAAATGTTTGAGGTTTGAAGCTACTTTAGAGGAAATTTCAAGCATTCAACTCAGTGAACTCCTCAAGCAATTTCTTGAAACCTCTTTGCACTTATTCAACTTGTGGAAGATCTGCAGACTGAAAAGATTATTTTCTATTGCAAAAAAAAAAAAAAAATTGTGGGCAGGGTGAATTCAGAAAAGGTAACTCCTATTATCTGGTTTATGGTGTAAATTCATTCGTTTCATCATGTTAATGAGTGTCAAAGTGTTGTAAGTTGTATGAAGATAAGATATGCTAAGGGTAAGAAAACAAAAACAAAGTAATGCTCTTCTGAAACTATAATGTTTATTAGTTAAGGTAAGATTTTTGTTTATATTGGTGGTTGTTTGCTTTGTTTACCACTTGAGGGTTGGGGTTGAGCAATGAGATGTTTTGCCAGGAGTAAGTCCAATCAGCTTATTTGCTTTTTTAATTACTCGAGTGTTAATAATAATATATATTTTTTTTTTTTTATTAATTATACTAATAACACTCAAACGGTTAATGTGAACAAGAAACCCAGTTCAGCTGAAGATTCTGGGACGCGGGCGCCGCCTTTATCTAGCCATCTATCTATCTGTCTATCTATCTATCTATCTATCTATCTATCTATCTATCTATCTATCTATCTGTCTATCTAGTTACTTAGGCTATTTGTTTGTTTGTTTGCTTGCTTGTTTCTTTGTTAGTTTGTAGGTTGTTTGTAACGTTAGCCTGTACTTCATTTAACATTTAACATTCATTTAAGAAAGAAAAGGTTACAAGTCCACCAATGTGACATTGATATTTCCTAAATCAAACCAGTCCACCTCTCTCTCTCTCTCTCTCTATCTCTCTATCTGTCTCTTTCTCTCTCTCTGTCTCTCTCTCTCTCTCTCTCTCTCTCTATCTGTCTCTTTCTCTCTCTCTCCCGATCCCTCCCTCCTCCCTCTCTCTCTCTCTCTCTCTCGCTCTGATTTAGTTTCAGTTCCACGTATCGGTGTGTCGCAGATTATGTTCAGCACCTAAAGGTATTGTAAGCAGCAGTTTACATGACAGTTTGGTGTATTTTACTTTACTGACTCTATCCAGCAGATGTTTTATGTGACTGTTACCGCCTACCGTTAGCTTATTTAGACTAGAAAAAGAGGAAATCTACAACTCAGCCGTTTAACGTTGAAAACCCGATGTTTAGCTTCAAAATAAAACTAACGCTGCTTTCTGCCAACAGGATTGCGGGGAAAAAACTTTAATTCCCGTTCACTCTCATTAGCATTTTGATGTATATTTAGGCTACTTATTTAACCAGGCTGCTCTCACTGACTTCCTGCTTCAAGGCAGACCAGGAAGCTGCAAGACAAGATGCAACCAACAACATAAGTTCAACCAGGAGAGACAAGTGAATGAAGTAAAGATAATTGTTTATTATAGCAGATGATATAGTGAAAATTAAGACTTAACAAGAAAGTATTTGGCGTTTAGACTATAAATCCCGCTGTCGAGTCCAGACACTGGTGATGGTGGTGGCTGAAACTGATAGGCTGGTGAGGCTGATGAGTGATGAAGCTGATGAATCTGCGAAGACTGGGCGGAGACGGGGAGGTGGAGGGGTGCGCGCATAACAGCAGCATGGATGGATTAAAGCGGAGAGAGAGAAACATATTTACAAAGACAGCAGCAAAATGATAGGCTAACAATGGAGGTGTGTCGCTGTACTATTGGATAGATGTGACCAGCTGATGTGAACAGCTGTTCACATCAGCTGTTCACATCAGCTGGTCAATTGACGGCCCGGGAAAAGACAGCAAGGAAATAATGAGTGAGCATGCGTGAGAGATGTGAATGGCAGGATGGTATGAGAAGTAAAACTAGGAGCTTAAGCATGTAAAAGAGCCTTCCTGACTGAACCTTCGTTAAAGCTCCATATAAACTGGAAGAGTTTAACCTCCTGTCACATGCGCCACCTTTTTTGATATTGCAGCTAGCAGATTTTAGATCTACACTCTCATTGTCGCTCTGTCATTGAATTTTCTCTTCCTCCCTGCTTTACGTCTCTGTGTGTTGGTCTGCTGTTTAGTTCACTGAAGATGATGTGGTTAATGTCTCCATCTAGTGGACACTTAGTAGAGCTACATCACCTGATCTGTGATTTCCCTGCCTCAGGGCGTACTTGCTCAGACCTGGTTTCTGGCCTCATGTTAGACCGGTTTGGTGTCAGACTGATGTTTCTAGACTTTGATAGTGAAGTAATGAGGATGTGGCCACACCCTCAGATCAAATGAACACAGAAACCCAGAACTATGAAGGAGAATAAGCTGTCAGTGTTTCCTCTACAGATGAAGGCAGAACGTCTCTGTGACTTGATCTGGATGTGAATTCACCAGGCAAACATCTTCCAAGGTAACATTACTGTTTGATGAATACACTAGCTGTCATTTTCTGTTATGACTCTATAGTAGACTTTTGCAAGACAAAGTGCTAAAATCTGAATGAAGACAATTATGACTGAAAAAAAAAATATATACGTACATTTCTGAGGGCAAACGAAAACAAAAGCAAACCATATGCAAACCATAAACAGGATGACTACAGTTTCTGTGAAATGAAACAGTAAGATTTAAAACATTTTAAGACCTTTTAATGCAGTTCAAAATAAGCCTGAAGATTTAACAAAAATATACATCTGTACAACCAGGGAAATTTCTCACTGTAAATAGAAACAACTCAGACCTGTAAAATTATATTTAAGATATAACCAGATACCGGCGACTGAGTTTTTTACTGTAATGTCTTCAGCATGTTGCGTCTTTGTCTTGTCGGTATTTGGCTTTTTGCCATTTTCTCCATGAATTGGAAAGCCAAAATGTTGCCACACAGCAGACTTCAAACTTGATGGAGCGTCCTCAGATTCAGTTTTGCCTCAATCCAGCTGGGCTCACTGGAGCTGTGATGACCCAATTTCTAACACACTGCACTGTATATTTGGCATTTGGCACAACACCAGAAGTGATATATCCTTGTTGTACTGAATCAGTCCAGCTAACAGCATGTTGGGTGTGTTTGTGTAAAGGTGTTGGCTCTACTATGAGTCAGTCTGAGGAGAGAGAGGAGGGGCTCCCTCCCTCTAAAACCACTTTGTCTGGGGAACATGACAGCCGGACCAAAGCTAAGAGGTAAGATGAGGGTCTCTAACTGTCCATGACTGTTCTCCATCTCAGAGCTCAGCAGTGAAATCATTACAGCATCATTATTCAGAGTAAAAGCTCTGTCTGTGTTGTGTTGAAGCCCAGTCCAGCAGCAGAGACCAGACTCCCCTGTATCCAGCTGTGTGTCCATGAAGAGTGACCAGTCTATTGCTGAGCCCTTAAACTTTAGAGATGGAAACCACTCTACTGTGCAGAGGTGATAATGTATGATATTGATGATATTGATGATTAAAAAAAACAACAGCCACACATCCACATAACATGGATTTTAAAGATGGTGGGGATCCTTCCTGTTTACTAGAGTCCAGCAGGAGAGACCAGACTCCCCTGTATCCAGCTGTGTGTCCATGAGGAGTGACCAATCTAAGGAGCCACCTCTACACTTTAAAGATAAACATCCTTCTGAAAATATGTAAGTCATCATTATCTTAGTATGTTAGCATTACTAAGAAAGTACATTTGTCTTCTTCATAAGGACACAGATACCTTCACTGTGTTCATAATGTTTCTATCAGGATCCAACAGCAGAGACCAGACTCCCCTGAACCCAGCTGTGTGTCCATGAAGAGTGACTGGTCTATTGCTGAGCCCTTAAACTTTAGAGATGGAAATCACTCTACTGTGCAGAGGTGATAATGTATGATATTGATTATAAAAAAACAACAGCTACACATCCACATAACATGGATTTTAATGGTGGGGATCCTTCCGGTTTACTAGAGTCCAGCAGGAGAGACCAGACTCCCCTGTATCCAGCTGTGTGTCCATGAAGAGTGACTGGTCTATTGCTGAGCCCTTAAACTTTAGAGATGGAAATCACTCTACTGTGCAGAGGTGATAATGTATGATATTGATGACAAAAAAAACCAACAGCTACACATCCACATAACATGGATTTTAATGATGGTGGGGATCCTTCCTGTTTACTAGTGTCCAGCAGGAGAGACCAGACTCCCCTGAACCCAGCTGTGTGTCCATGAAGAGTGACCAGTCTAAGGATCCACCTCTACACTTTAAAGATAAACATCCTTCTGAAAATATGTAAGTCATCATTATCTTAGTATGTTAGCATTACTAAGAAAGTAAAACTGTCTTCTTCATAAGACAGTTTTACTTTCACTGTGTTCATAATGTTTCTATGGTTTCTATGGCAATGGTCTCATAAGAAGAGGTATCAATTGATGATATATAGAATTGGCCCAGTTCTTCATACTCTGTTGATTTAGTTTCCTCTTTCAAAACATCACATCCAATAATCAGGGCTGGCTTTCCCAATAATGATGTATCTTGAACGTTGGGGCAAAAGGAACTGCCTCTAATGGTTTGACGTGGCAGCATATTAAATTTATTATCTCCTCAACCTCATCCAGTACAAACTCGGGTGAGTGTTTTTTCTTCATACAACTTACCAGCAGTTCCCCAGGCTCACTGCCAGAGGAGCTTTCTTCCAAACAATTGCTGTGAAGAGAGGCCATTCCTTTGGCTTCGCTCTGAGTGGAAACAAAACAAAAATTGATCCATTATTTCATGAAAATTGAGTCGATCTGCATTGAACTGCTGTGTTATTTGTATAGTGTCTTCTATAGTATGCATTATAGATTTACTAGAGGTCTTTGTAACTCCATCAAGGTCTTCATCTTTTCTGTCTCTCAGGGTTTGGTGTGATTTCCAGAAGTGCAACAAAAAAAAAGGTAAACTACATACATTTTTTTTTCTTTCCCCTATTCCTTCATACTCTCCTCACGTCACATCTGTGAATATGCTGCAGGTGAAAATTACCTGAGACAAGTGTCAGATGCAGTGTCCAAACATCGACACATGAAGGTTCCCTTGAAGAAGCCATTTGGCTCCAAGTGGACGATAGGACAGCTGGCCGACACCATCTGCAAAGGGAACGATGCCATAGTGAAGGAGTGGGCAAACTTCTATCTTCCTAATACAGTGAACATGGTGGTCGTGGGTGCAGTGGAGAACTCCTCATGCCAGTGTGGCCAGTTTGTTTTGATGACGTGTCAGGACAAAAATGTGTACGCCTATGATGGAGAGGAGCTGCATGTGGTGGCTTCAAGCCTGAAGCAGCTTGAGAAACTGGGCTTTGAGTATCCAGGGTCCAAGAGTTTTTGGAGAGGCCAGCCCTTCAAAAATATGGTGAGAGCACATTACAATTGGTTATAATAATTTAGGCTGCGGCCACACTGGTCCGTCAGAAAACGGACAGAATTATTGACGGATATATTTCTGTCCATTGGGCTGTTTTGGAATGTCAACATGGTGGGAGAGGCCAAAATACAGTAGCTTAGCTTTGCTCATAACAGTGCTACTTCGTGGGAAAAAATAAGGAACAGACTACACATTAAAAATTATTAAAATTATTTATATTCCATATACCAAAATGGATGGTGATGAATCCGTCTGTCCAGAAAAAGTTCAGCTGGGTTGAACTTTCTCTCTGTCAAAACGGATGGAAATGTGACGGAGATGGACACATCATCAGCCCTGTCCAGACAACAGACAGCTCTTATTAAAAATGAACTGAAATTAACAGAGACGGACAGACACAACGGATCAGTGTGGCTGGGTTAGGCATTACTGGGAACCAGAGAAGCTTATGCCTGATACTAATGATTGATAACCTGTGGGTACTAACAAGAACTTCTTGACTTTGTTGTGTGTAGTCTGAGGACAATTGGGCAGAAGTGAGGAAGGGCGCTGTGGGGAAGAGGTTGGACCAAGAGCACCTAGATCTAGTGAGGGCAAAAAAGTCCACATTCAAGGACAGCAGGTGGGTATCTGGCTCTTCAAACAGATAAGAAAGTGTATGCTCAGCCTAATTTTAACTATCTCAGGTGCAGGGTGAGGACTAAGGTCATAAGGTGATAATGCTCCCAAGAAGATTTATTGATGCAACATTTGAACCCAGCCCTACAAATCTAGAACTGTATAGGAAATAAAGTAACTGCATAAGAGCAAGGCAGAGTGAACCTGAGAAAAGTGACTTCATAGACCTAATACTTAATGTTTTCTCCACAGAGTTCACCGTCAAAGGAAAAAGGTTCCCAGTGTTCAGTCTGCCCGGGAACATCAAACAGACCAGGACTCCATATTTATGGTGTGTAAATGTACAACAACACCTTTTACTTCAGCTACAAAGCAAATACAAATCAACCTTTCTGGTCATTATAGTCTCTATGTTGCACTCTTTAGGGATGCAAGATGGATGTGATGTTGGGTTACATGATTTTAATATGAATTCTGTTACAGCTTCTTGAGGAGAACATTGTCACTTTTGTGAAGAACGAGCTGAAAAGGTTCCAGAGGGTTCTGAGTCCAGATTACCCAGAATGCTCAGAGAGGCCGAGGGAGGATGAGGAGGTGGTGGACGGTGAGGAGGAAGAGCAGAGGAGGAGCAGCAGAGAGGCTTTTCTGCAGATCACACTGCACTTCCTGAGGAGAATGAAGCAGGAGGAGCTGGCTGACTTTCTGCAGAGCAGTAAGAGGCTTTTAACAGGTTTAACATGATGGAAAGAGGAAACGGTAGAAAATGAGAGATGTTTACATTTCCAAACTGCTGTAAATATGCTGTACACATCTGTATCAGATCTATACAATTCTTCTGGGCTGCACACAGTCAGAACATGTTTGTCCACTACTGATGAGCTGAATAGATATCATGGAGTGGGAAAATATATCCATCCACACTGAAATCCACTCATTGATTTCATTTGTTGTTTGTTCATTCAGAAACTCTTGCTGCAGAGTGCCATCGTCAACTCAAATCTGATCTGAAGGAGAAGTTTCAGTGTGTTTTTGAGGGGATTGCTAAAGCAGGAAACCCAACACTTCTGAATCAGATCTACACAGAGCTTTACATCACAGAGGGAGGGAGTGGAGAGGTCAATGATGAACATGAGGTCAGACAGATTGAAGCAGCTTCCAGGAAACCTGCGAGACCAGAAACACCAATCAAATGTGAAGACATCTTTAAACCTGTACCTGGAAGAGATAAACCAGTCAGAACACTGCTGACAAAGGGAGTGGCTGGCATTGGGAAGACAGTCTTAACACAGAAGTTCACTCTGGACTGGGCTGAAGACAAAGCCAACCAGGATATACAGTTCACATTTCCATTCACTTTCCGAGAGCTGAATCTGCTGAAAGGGAAAACATATAGCTTGGTGGAACTTCTTCATCACTTCTTTACTGAGACCAAAGAAGCAGGAATCTGCAGGTTTGACAAGTTCCAGGTTGTGTTCATCCTTGACGGTCTGGATGAGTGTCGACTTCCTCTAGACTTCAAGAAGAACAAGATCCTGACTGATGTTAAAGAGTCAACCTCAGTGGATGTGCTGCTGACAAACCTCATCAAGGGGAAACTGCTTCCCTCTGCTCGCCTCTGGATAACCACACGACCTGCAGCAGCCAATCAGATCCCTCCTGAGTGTGTTGACATGGTGACAGAGGTGAGAGGCTTCACTGACCCACAGAAGGAGGAGTACTTCAGGAAGAGCTTCAGAGATGAGGAGCAGGCCAGCAGAATCATCTCCCACATCAAGACTTCACGAAGCCTCCACATCATGTGCCACTTCCCAGTCTTCTGTTGGATCACTGCCACAGTTCTGGAGCATGTGTTGAAAACCAGTGAGAGAGGAGACCTGCCCAAGACCCTGACTGAAATGTACATCCACTTCCTGGTGGTTCAGTCCAAACAGGGGAACGTCAAGTATCATGGAAGAGCTGAGACAGATCCACACTGGAATCCAGAGAGCAGGAAGATGATTCTCTCTCTGGGAAAACTGGCTTTTGAGCAGCTGGAGAAAGGCAACCTGATCTTCTATGAAGCTGACCTGACAGATTGTGGCATTGATATCAGAGCAGCCTCAGTGTACTCAGGAGTGTTCACACAGATCTTTAAAGAGGAGCGTGGGCTGTACCAGGACAAGGTGTTCTGCTTTGTCCATCTGAGCATTCAGGAGTTTCTGGCTGCTGTTTATGTCATCATCTCATTCATCGACTCTGATGTCAATCTACTGTCAGAACCACAATCAGCCTCCACAACATCTCAACTGATACACCAATCTCAGGTAAATCACCTCTGCCAGAGTGCTGTGGACAAGGCCTTACAGAGTCCAAATGGACACCTGGACTTGTTCCTCCGCTTCCTCCTGGGTCTGTCACTGGAGACCAATCAGACTCTCCTACGAGGCCTTCTGACACAGACAGGAAGTAGCTCACAGACCAATCAGGAAACAGTCCAGTACATCAAGCAGAAGATCAAGAAGAATCCCTCTCCAGAGAAAAGCATCAATCTGTTCCACTGTCTGAATGAGCTGAATGACCGTTTTCTAGTGGAGCAGATCCAACAGTACCTGAGATCAGGAAGTCTCTCCACAGACGAACTCTCCCCTGCTCAGTGGTCGGCTCTGGT
Source organism: Centroberyx affinis (assembly GCF_046629955.1). NCBI lineage: Eukaryota > Metazoa > Chordata > Actinopteri > Beryciformes > Berycidae > Centroberyx > Centroberyx affinis. The sequence continues at coordinate 24,282 of NW_027281438.1, forward strand.
CTTCATCTTACTGTCATCAGAAGAAGAGCTGGATGTATTTGATCTGAAGAAATACTCTGCTTCAGAGGAGGCTCTTCTGAGGCTGCTGCCAGTGGTCAAAGCCTCCAATAAATCTTTGTAAGTTCATAGAAAAGTGGAAAGATTCAATGTATTAAACCTAATATTCATACAGTGGAAAACATAAGAAATATCATCAAAGTTATTGTTGTCTTTATCACCAATTCTTATTCAGGCTGAGTGGCTGTGAACTGTCAAAGAGAAGCTGTAAAGCTCTGGCCTCAGTTCTCAGCTCCCAGTCCTCTAGTCTGAGAGAGCTGGACTTGAGTAACAACGACCTGCAGGATTCAGGAGTGAAGCTGCTCTCTGCTGGACTGGAGAGTCCACACTGTAGACTGGAAACTCTCAGGTAAGATCCATTTATGGTTTTTCTTAATTGATTTGACATATTTCTCCAAACTAATGTCTGTTCTTTCAAAACTCTCAAAACTATTGTTCAGAATAGAGTAGCTAGGATTTTAACTATTGTTAAACAGAATCATAAATCCCCAATTTCAGCATCTCTCTAATGGTTATCATTCAGATACAGAATTAATGTAAAGCTTTTACTGATCACATTTAAAGCATGGCTAATTTTGTCCATGAGTTTCACTGCAGAACTCTTACATATAGTGTATATATATATATATATATATATATATATATATATATATATATACAGTATATATTTAGCGTGGGTGACCCAATTGGGAATCAAACCAGCATCCCTGGCATTGTTAATGCTACACTCAACTCAGTGAGCTACAGCACCATGCAAAGTACACTATAACCTCTGCGTATAGATAAATAAAGTTTATCATTAGTAGTAGTAACTTGAAAGAAAAAAAATACAGACGTTTGACTTTGTGTAATGTAAGAGAACAACATGTTCATGTTTGTTCATATCCATTAAGGCTGAGTGGATGCCAGCTGTCACAGAGAAGCTGTGATGCTCTGGCCTCAGTTCTCAGCTCCCAGTCCTCTAGTCTGAGAGAGCTGGACCTGAGTAACAACAACCTGCAGGATTCAGGAGTGAAGCTGCTCTCTGCTGGACTGGAGGATCCACACTGTAGACTGGAGACTCTCAGGTAAGATCAGGTTATTATGCTTTTGTGTAACAATATGTTGCAACTAACTATAATATATGCTAGACAGCTGTTTTTATGATGGTTTTTTTATGTCTTTGAGGTTTTTTTTGTATTTGTTTTTCACAGTTTCTGCATTGATCAAACAAAATCATTTTGTATGCTATAAACCCTGTATGATAAAAATGTATTGTGGTCTGAATGCTATGGCAATCTGACGAACTGACAAAGATGACTGAGAAAGTGCTGGCTTAAGTAGGCAGGGCCTTGATGTGATGATATGAACCAGCTGTGTGATGAGCAGGAACCAGCAACGGGCGGGAAACTGCAAGACCTGAAATGAGACACACCCACAACACACACACAGAAGACTAGGAGGGAAGGGAAGAGGAGACAGAGAGAGAAGAAGGGGATTGGAATGGAGAGAACCCTAACCCTGATGCAGCTGACATCGTGACAGGACCCCCTCTCCTAGGGACGGCTCCTGACGTCCCTCCAGGCCAGTCCGCATGCCTCTGGTGGAAATCAGCAACATGGGCAGGATCCAGAATATTTCTTCTGGTCAAATATGTCCAGCTGAACAAAAGAGAATGTATCAGCATCCAGAGTGGGCCACCAGAAGCGGCGTCGGAGGAATGTGTGGGTGCGATTGACACCAGGATGACAGGTACATTTCTGGAACAAACAAGCGGCTGGCAGGGCAGCGCCCACACTGACATCAGAAGCATCCACCTCTACCACAAACTGTCGGGAAGGATCAGGATGGATGCGGATGGGTGCTGAGGTAAAACATCTCTTCAATTCACTGAAGACCTTATCCACATCAGAGGACCAGGAGAAAGGGACAGCACAGGAGGCCAAAGCATTGAGTGGGGCAGCCAGAGAACTATAGTTGCAGACAAACCAACAGTAGAAATTAGCAAATCCCAGAAAGTGCTGAAGCTGCTTACGGAAGGTAGGAACAGGCCATTCTCTCACCACATTAAGCTTAGAAGGATCCATTTGTATGTTGCCAGCAGGAGGGCTTGGCAGACATGCTGAACATGCTCCGTGGAGGACTTTGAGAAAATCAAAATGTCATGACAAAGACAAATTGATTCAACATATCCTGGAGTACATCATTCACGAGTGCCTGGAACACTGCTGGGGCATTTGTGAGACCAAAGGGCATAACCAGATACTTGTAGTGGTCACTGGGGGTGTTAAAGGTAGCCTTCCATTCCATTTCCAAGTACAATAGAATGCAGCATACCTGTCCCAGGGGAAGCCTGCAGCACTGGCCTTGATACTGAACCCTTTGACTGCTTTTGGACTCCTCTCTCTTAATTCCCCCTGGGTACCACAGTGGTCATATACATTTTCTGCATTGATCAAACAAAATAATTTTGTATGATATAAACCTGTGTGATAAAAATGTATTGCATTATATTCCCCTTATTTTCTTATCTGTTCCTTTTCATTCTATTAAAAGGGTGGACAGAGTTAGAGCATCATGTTTGAGGTCTGAAACAAAATGTTCCCTGTCCAAATGTATGTATGTTCCTTCCTGCTTACTGACAGTGAGTCGCCGTGGAAAGCATAATTATTAAGGAAAATGTTTCTATTAATTTAATAGGTTGAATCAAAACAAGCTCACACACAAATGCTGTCAGGAGTTGTCATCAGTTCTCAGCTCCCAGTCCTCTAGTCTGAGAGAGCTGGACCTGAATAACAACGACCTGCAAGATTCAGGAGTGAAGCTGCTCTCTGCTGGACTGGAGAGTCCACAATGTAGACTGGAAACTCTCAAGTAAGATCCATTTACAGTTTTTTTTTCAATTGATTTGACACTCTCCAAACTAAGGTTGTGCTCTCAAAACAGTCTCTCAGGTCAGGATTCTTCAATCTGTTCAACAGATTTAAATCCTGCTTTACATGCAGGTTAATGTCAGTAAATAAACACCTGACCTGTGTAGGATTTTCTCTGCTTACATGATTTTTAAACCAGTTGTGATGCCAACATTTATCACTGTTTTGTAGCTCCTGTGAATTTCCATGAAGATATTTCACTATTTCCTCTCCTTGCAGCGACAGTTGCTGAAACCTAAAATACCAGAAAGGGCTTGTAAGATTCTGTCACAAATTGAGACAAACTCTCAAACTGAACCAAATTAAGCCACAGAACCGAATCACTGGGTCAACTGTTTGCATTTGAGACAGTTACATTTTTTGCAAGAATTTGACTGCATTGTCATAACTATTTTCACAGCCATATACTAAAACATATCTAACATGTAGCTTGTTTTGTGTGTGTGTGTGTGTGTGTGTGTGTGTGTGTGTGTGTGCAGGCTGTCAGGCTGTCTGCTCACAGAGGAAGGCTGTGCTTCTCTGGCCTCAGCTCTGAGCTCCAACCCCTCCCATCTGAGAGAGCTGGACGTGAGCTACAATCATCCAGGAGCCTCAGGAGTGAAGCTGCTCTCTGCTGGACTGGAGGATCCACACTGGAGACTGGACTCTCTCAGGTATGGAGAGGCAATGTCTGCTAGAAGGCTGAGAGTCACACACATTTTCTCTGTCACACTGAGAAGATGATGAATATTGTTTAATGTGTGATGGTGGATATGAGTGATGTCGTATGGAAACTCACTCATACAGAAAGTTATGCAGGTTATTTGTTTCCATTATGAAGAGATTATGCTGGTCTGACTTTATTTAACCCCCCACAGTGTGGACCATGGTGGAGTGCAGTGGTTGAAACCAGGTCTTAGGAAGTGTAAGTGTGTATTTAGTTTGTTTGCATTCAAATCCTATTTAAATAGAAAGCTCATGTATGTGACATCTTTTTATTCAAATCCTACTTAAAGATTGCTGACAAAATGTGTCACCATGAAACTGAAGAAATTAACATTTGATCTGTTAAAAAATCAACCAATAATAAACACAACAGGTGTATTAGATGAGAAGCTGCTGCTGTATTGTCTCGTTCTCTTCATCAGATGCCTGTGAACTCACATTGGACCCAAACACAGTAAACAGAAAGCTCCTCCTGTCTGAAGACAACAGAAAGGTGACAGTGGTGAGAGAGGAGCAGCCATATCCTGATCACCCAGAGAGATTTGACTGCTGGGATCAGCTGCTGTGTAGAAATGCTCTGACTGGTCGCTGTTACTGGGAGGTTGAGAGGAAAGGACTGGTTCATGTAGGAGTGACGTACAGAGGAATCAGTAGGAGAGGAGAGGGTGATGACTGCAGGCTTGGATGGAATGAAAAGTCCTGGAGTCTGTCCTGCTCTGATGTTAGTTACGCTGCCCTTCACAATAACAGAAGAACATACATACCTTCCCCCTCCTCTGTCTCTGACAGAGTAGCAGTGTATCTGGACTGGCCTGCTGGCTCTCTGTCCTTCTACAGAGTTTCCTCTGACACACTGATCCACATCCACACCTTCCACTCCACATTCACTGAACCACTCTATCCTGGGTTTGGGTTTGGGTTTGGGTTGTTTCAAAAGGTTAAACCTGGAGTTAGGTACATGTTCGGGATCAGCTCCTCAGTGTCTCTGTGTCAGATAGAGGAGGGAGAGAGAAACACTCTGCTGACCAAAGACAGCTGCTGAAATGACAGCTCACTCTGGACAGGATCACACAGTGTTGGGGAAAGTTACTTTTGAAACTAACTGGTTACTTTACTTTGTTACTTGCCCAGTAGTAACTAGTAATTAAGTTAGTCTTTATTAAAAGTAACGCGTAGGGTTGGGCAATGTCTACCAAATTGGCATATGACGATGTCCACAGTGAAACATCGTGATGGGCGATGATATTCTGTGTGTGTGTGTATGTGTGTGTGTGTGTGGGGGGGGTCTTTTATACTGTATATACTTTCTTTTACTTCTCTTTTTTTTCTACTTTTTACATGTATGTAGCCTATGTTGGATATTAATTGCTATTTCTATTTTTTGCACATTTGAGCCAACAGCCCATCCTCACCTACTCACCCGGTCTTTCCTTACTTTTCCTCCCTATAGCCTATGCTTAAGCAACCTCATTAAGCAGATCATCTGATTATAAAGAATATTTTTAATACTAGTCATAGTGATGTAACTGCAGCACTTTGCTTCATGTTTGGTAGGCGTAGTAGTCCGATTTGTAGTCCATTTTTTAGATTTCGGTTCCTCGGAGAGAACGGGAGAGTATTCCATTGTGTCTGTCCGTCTCTGTTCATTTCAATTCATTTTCAGTGAGAGCTGTCCATTGTCCAGACAGCGCTGATGACACGTCCGTCTCTGTCAGATTTCTGTCCGTTTTGATGGACAGAAAGTTCAACCCAGTTGAACTTTTTCTTGACAGATTTGTCACCACAAATCAGAGGCATTTTTTTTTTTATAGTGTTGACATTCCAAAACAACCCAACAGACAGAAATCTATCCGTTAGTAATTCCATCCATTTTCTGACGGATCAGTGTGACCGGAGTTCACTCTGTAGGTTCAGTGGTCGATGACTGTTGGCCATCAGCGCCATCAGACCAACCCTAGTAACGCATTCAAGTACTTTAACGTTACCTACTTAAAATAATGCCTGTAAAATACGTCTTCTGCTGATGTCATCACTATTACCGTACAGAAACTAACACTAATCATCACGTTTGGGACAAATGTTGTCTAAAACAATCATTAAGGAGCTTTCAGTTACCTGGTTCCACAGTAAATACTCAGTGGGGGCTTGGACAGATTGGAAGCCTTTCTGCCGTCACTGCATCACAACTGCAGGTGATTTTCACATTATCAACACTGCTATAAAAAGCCTAATTTGAGAAAAAAATACGCTATCGACATCTTAATGTGAGAATAGTAATGTTTATTTATTCATCAGTGTTTCCTACTCATTTTACTGTAAACAAACATCCATCAGTCAGTGTAAACAGAGTGTATTCTGTGTGTTGGGAAACTGAACAGGGTTTTAACAACACATACAAGAACATGAACATTTTATTGTGAAAATGAAATTAATGAGAAATAAAACCAGACAGAATCAAGTTATGGTTGTTCATCTTAGAGTCTGTTGTTGATAGACAGGTTAAAATATCTTTTGTAACTTTGATTTTTTTTATTTGGTGTTTTATTCTCTTCTCATCATTCCAAGCTAGACATCTAATTTTAAGGTTCTTAGAATTAAAGTTTAGCCTAAATGAACATTGTTTGGTCTTCATCTTTTCCAACAAGAAGTGTAGTTTGCTATTTCTAACCTGTGATCTTTAAGCTATCCAATGAAAACTTGCAGAGGGAGTACAAAATAAAATGGGACCACCTAAGGGATATACATTTTGTTTTGCCAGTGCAAAAAAAAATATTACGTTGGTCAAACATCCTGTAGACTTTAGATCACACTACATGAACACGGAAGACGGGAGACATTACCAAGCCTGCTAACGGCCACTAGGGGGCAGATAGACTAACTGTGAGTGACCAACCCCCACTATAACGTTAACTCGTCACACACACACACAGTGATTGACAACACCCTTACTGATACCATTTTCCCTATTTTTTTTTTATGTTCCATGTTTATAGCTGTTGCTTCTCCCAACTCAAGTTATATATTATACTATATTATATTATATTCACCCACATGACTGAGGGGAGAAAAAAAAAGTTTCCAGATTTACATTAAATTTATGAGCTTTGTAATGATAATGACATTGTCATGATTATTTTAATCTTATTAGGCCTAATCATTCTTATTCTTACTTTCTACTCATAAATATGCTTTTGCAATACTGTAGGTACTGTATATGGTTATGCTTATAATGCCAAATTCAATTGAACTGAACTGAATTCCTCCTAACGGCCACTAGGGGCAGATAGATAAACTGTGAATACTAGATGCTCCTCAGTAGAGCTCATACCTCCGCCAACGCTATGCAATATTCAATATATTCCAGTTCAACATGTCGGATTTTCACCAAAAGTTAATATCTTTTTCCATGCCACATCACCAAGGAGGGTTCCTATTGAGTCCAGTCCTTCTGGCTTCAAAAAGGGCAAAAAATGTCCATAAAGTTTCTCCATACAGCTGCAGCATAATCCAAGTCTTCTGACGCCATGCGATCGATATGAAGAAAAAACACTCATCCGAGTTAATACTAGATAATGACCGAATTTTAATTTTTGGGTGAACTATTCCTTTTATCAGTTCTTCCTTGCCCCATGACCAAACTTTCCACAAAGTTTCATGCAAATCCGTTCTTAACTTTTGGAGTTATCCTGCTAACAGACGGAACGGAGCGAAAACAAAACCAGCTCTGTTGGCGGAGGTAATAATAAGCCTAATAAACGTGACTAATAATTTGCTACAGAAATCTACGAAACAGTAATCCCTTAAAATAACCGTACATTTGTGAAACAAGGAAGGAGAATAGAACAAAGGAAAATACTTAAATAGGCCACTGAACAGGTGAAACTAATGACTGAATAACACACAGGTGAAAACAATCAACACAATGATCCTCAAACAGAAAACAGTCTATGCTGCCCCCAAGTGGTCATCAGAGGCAGCAGCAGCAACTCTAGCAGCAGTAACTCTAATACATTTACATCAATTCACCCCTTAATTCATGCAAAATCCATTTAAAATTAATTAAGGGAGTTATTAACAGAGAAGATCCCACCGAAACCTTTGTAAACACCCCCTAATCTTGACTTTCTAATTTAATAAAAAATTCAGGGAGACAGGAACTTTCCATTAAATAACTCATTAATAACCTGTAAACCTGCATAAAAGGCATGAAAAATAGTGTCTCTCTGAACCAACCCATGAATAAATCCCTTACATGATACTGAGCTATGTTATTTTTAATGGATAATTAATGTTTATGTAACGGAGAAATGAGTTATTAATATGTGTGTCCAAGCAAGCATAGTTAACATCAATAATAAAATTGTATTGGTTTATGGAACACAGCAATATAAAAGATTAAAAAGCAAATAAACTGAGAAAGAAACAAAACATTATCAGTGACAGAATCTTCATTTTTGCACAATGTAGAAAAAAATGCAATTAGGCTGTAAAACATCTGTGCATTTTATATGTTATATGTTCTTTATAATTATTTATTTATTAACTCATTTAGTTAGTGTTTTATTTATTTAGTCTATTTGTTTATGTGTGTACCTTTTAAGTTATCTATCTATCTATCTATCTCTCTATTTGTTTGTTTGCTGTTTGTTTGTTTCGCCTGACCAGTGATGGCAAGAAAAAGCTGGTCCCCGGGCGTCGCACTGCAGGCTGCCCACCGCTCCTGGCCTGCCCGAGGAGGAGGACGAGCCAGGATGGGATAAAAGCGGAGAACAAATTTCACGGCGCCATTCAAGCGTGTGTGTGTGTGTGTGTGCATTGTGGTTGTTGTGACCAAATAAAGACAGGTTTCTCCGTCCCCTGTTTGTTGTTTTGTTTAACATGACTCTCTCTCAATTTGTCTCTCTCAATTTGTTTTTTTTCCCAATTCATCTGTGTGTGTGTGTGTGTGTGTGTGTGTTGCTGTGTATTCAGACCCTCCACCGTCTACTATCAGTGTTTCTGTGTTTATGTAACCTGTGTTTGTGAGGAAAAATAAATCAGCAAAATATAACATTAGCCATTAAAAACAAAACTTTTCACATACATTCATTCATATTCTTCATATTTGTCATCCAACTGTGTGTCCCTGTTCCTTTAAAGTTTGACAACAATCAACGCATTCTGCAGCTAATACCGCACACTGACTTTTCTCCCCACATAGGGAAGTTTGAGAGGATCAGGCAGATGGTTGAACTCTGGGTATATTCTATCTATCCTCTCAAAATAAGTCTGTCTTACTTCTTTGTACCTTCTGAGAGATTCTGTTTCTGTCTCCCCCCGACAGCAGAAGAAGCACAACCTGCTCTCCCTGGGTTGCCAGGTCTGCCTGTGTCAACCTGTTTCTACAGCCAGTTTGTGTGCACAGAGCCTGTATCTTGGCAGGGATTTCCTCAGTTTGCTGTCAGTCACAGTGGTCAGATATTGTGCCACTGTGTACTCTCTGTCTATAGGGTTAGATAGAATTCTAGTTTACTTTGTGTTTTCCTTCCAATAGATGATATAATTTTCTTTCTGTTTTGAGATGATTTGATTGGTCCAGAGAGACTGAGTGTTGTCCTGAAGCCCAGATGGAACTCTTCTTCTTCTTCTTCTTGTTCAGCTCTTGGCACTGAAGAGCTTTATACTGATAGGAGTGGGGGGTCGCTGGATCGGACATATTTGTAAAATTTGATGGCTCGTTTTTGAATGGTGATAATGATTGGATACTGGCTGAGTTCTGCCCTGCATGCATTACTGACAGTTTCTCTCCCAAGATGATTCTACAAAGAGGACCCCACACTTCAGTACCATATCACATAATTGTATGTATTACTGAATTCAGAATTTTGAGCCAGGTCCTAATTGGAATGTGAATGTCATGAAATTGATAATCAAACCTAAATAGTTATATTTTTATGTGTTCAGTTTCTTTATTTCTATTTTATGTTTATTGTTTCTGAGAATTGGAAGGTCTTTTGGAATTTTTTTTAAACTGACAGTCAGTGCCCATGTTTCACTGAACCTGAAGACAACGTCCAAGCTCTGCTGTAAAACCCTCTTTGGAGGGAGAAAGACTAACAAGGTCATCTGCATACATCAGACATGTGACCTCTGTGTCCTGCAGACTGACACCAGGGGCCGAGGATTTTTGCAGTTCTGCTAGTTAGTGTTATGTGGATGTTAAAAAGGGTTGAGCTCAAACTGCAGCTCTCTCTCTCCCCCTCCCCCCTCCTGGTTTATTTCCTTGTTGCTGATTTAGTTTCACTTTCACGTATCGCCATGTTGTGTTGTGTCGCAGATTATTTTCTCCACCTAAAGGTATTGTAACAGCAGTTTTCATGACAGTGTTCAGTGTATTTTACTTTACTGACTCTATCCAGCAGATGTTTTATCTGACTGTTACCACCTACTGTTAGCTTATTTAGACTAGAAAAAGAGGAAACAAACCTTTTAACGGCTGATATAGATTAATCTACAACAACTCAACCGATAAAGGTTTGTCTGTCTGAAAACCCTGTTGTTTAGCTTCAACACAGAAGCTTTTATAATGGTTTTCAAACCATTTTTAGTGTTAGTGGGTGTGAATGTTAAAGCCATCTATTAAAAGTAGTTGTGAGTAATTAGTTGTGTCGCTTTCTGCCTACAGGGTTGAGGGAAAAACCTTTAATTCCCTTTGACTCTCACTAGCACTTTGACCATTTATTAACAAAAACAGAAGTTCAAATAAGGCTTAGAGAAGTTCAACACTAATGATGTTGTGGAAACTATCTTTTCATGCAATCAATTACTTTTTAATCAGGCGGGTTTCACTGACTTCCTGCTTCATGGAGAAACATAACATTCTTGCGGTTGACGAATGTCACGAGCTCAGCTAGCCTACATTAAAGAACTTACAGATCAACATCACAATCAGATGACTATTTATTAAAACGACTGTCACAATTGGCACAGACATTAAGGCATTCGCAAGGTCAGCTAAATTTTCTCTTCCTGTTTACAACATCTGCCGTCTCCGAGTAACCACTGACGCATTCAAGCTACGGTCACCAGTTAATCTGGAAACGAGTTAAACTGTAACACCTGGCCAAGGAAGCTGCAGTAAGACAAACATGTCAGTTGTAACAAACAACATAAAACAACACATTTATTTTAAATATTAGTTGTCATTTTGTGTGAAGTCAGACAGATTTTAGATATACACTCTCATTCTCGCTCTGTCATTGAATGACATTGAATGCGTGAGAGATGTGAATGGCAGGATGGTATGAGAAGTAAAACTAGGAGCTTAAGCATGTAAAAGAGCCTTCCTGACTGAACCTTCGTTAAAGCTCCATATAAACTGGAAGAGTTTAACCTCCGGTCACATGCGCCACCTTTTTTGATATTGCAGCTAGCAGATTTTAGATCTACACTCTCATTCTCGCTCTGTCATTGAATTTTCTCCTCCTCCATGCATTACATCTCTGTGCGCTGGTCTGCTGTTTAGTTCACTGTAGATGATGTGGTTAATGTCTCCATCTAGTGGACACACAGTAGAACTACATCACCTGTTCTGTGATTTCTCTGCCTCAGGGGGTACTTGCTCAGACTTGGTTTCTGGCCTCATGTTAGATCAGGTTTGGTGTCAGACTGATGTTTCTAGACTTTGATAGTGAAGTTATGAGGATGTGACCGCACCCTCAGATGAAATGTTCACAGAAATCCAGAACTGACGAAGGAGAATAAGCAGCGTCTTCTCTGTCAGTGTTTCCTCTACAGATGAAGGTAGAAAGTCTCTGTGACTTGATCTGGATGTGAATTCACCAGGAAAACATCTTCCAAGGTAACATTACTGTTTGATGAATACACTAGCTGACATTGTATGTTATAACTGTATAGTTGACTTAAGGTGCTAAAGTCTTTCAAATCATGAACCTGCTGCTTGCAGATGGCGTTCATAGTGCCATAATATCCAACATCTGTTGCCTTTGTGGCCATAAAGAACATCGTTTTATTTGTGACTTTTAGTGGAAGCCTGATAAACTCCAGTTAGGTTGTAATCTCAGTTCATTGCATTGGTGAAATATGCAGGAAGTGTCAGAACTAGTGTGAAAGCTCAGATACATGTTGTGTTTCTGTTGATACACTGTGTACAAAACACTACAACCTCCACAAAACTGAGGTTCACTCCCTTTCACACTGAAACCTTTTGAACCTTTAAAGTCTCAGTCGTCCTCAAGGCTTAAAAATCCTTCTGTCTGTATAAACCTGCTCAGTTCATTTGTTGGAAAGAGCAGGTCTTCATAGTGTTTTGTACATTCATACATTCAACTCACAGTTTAATACACAATACTGGGTTCACAATTATGACTGAATTTATTATTATTATTTTTTTATATATATATATATTTCTGATGGAAAACCAAAACAAAAGTGCAAACCACAAGCAGGGTGACTACAGGTGTCTGTAAAATTTAAAACATTTTAGGGCCAGTTAAAACAATTCAGTACATTATATATTTGGCATTTTACTGTCAAGTGATCACAACAGCAGAAGTATTATATCCTGTAAAGAAAGCCTTGTTGTAATGAATCAGTCCAGCTAACAGCATGTTGGGTGTGTTTGTGTAAAGGTGTTGGCTCTACTATGAGTCAGTCTGAGGAGAGAGAGGAGGGGCTCCCTCCCTCTAAAACCACTCTGTCTGGGGAACATGACAGCCAGACCAAAGCTAAGAGGTAAGATGAGGATCTCTAACTGTCCATGACTGTTCTCCATCTCAGAGCTCAGCAGTGAAATCATTACAGCATCATTATTCAGAGTAAAAGCTCTGTCTCTGTTGTGTTGAAGCCCAGTCCAGCAGGAGAGACCAGACTCCCCTGAACCCAGCTGTGTGTCCATGAAGAGTGACTGGTCTATGGATCCACCTATAAAATTTAAAAGACAACATTCTTCTGAAACAAAGTAAGTCAACATAATGTTACTCTATAATGTTAGAATTAACAAAGTATTGTAAAGAAAAAAATCCCCCTGAAGAGAGTCAGATATTAACAATAATATGTGACATCACTCTTGTTTTTTAACGTTTTTCATGTAAGGAAAGTTTGCCAGCTACAATAATGAGGAAGGGGAGAACGTTACTCATTCACTCTCCTCTCACAGATCTTCTATCTGGTTCTGGGATTTGAACTGGTGACCTTCTGCTCAAAATCCTGATTTTCTTGAGGTTAAAAGGACCCTTCCTTTGTCAATCCTGTGTTTCTATCAGGATCCAGCAGGAGAGACCAGACTCCCCTGAACCCAGCTGTGTGTCCATGAAGAGTGACTGGTCTAGGGATCTACCTCATTACTTCAAAGATGGACACCACTCTGCTGAGCGAAGGTAAGAATTTAAAACAAATTAGTTTGTTGTTATCCATCTCTCCCGAGAAGAGGTATGAAGTCATGAGATGTAGAATTGGTCCGGCCCTTCATACTCTGTTGATTTAGTTTCCTCTTTCAAAACATCACATCCAATAATCAGGGCTCGCTTTTCTGATAACAATGCATCTTGAAAACTCACAACATACTTTGCACTACTTCAAGAGAGTTCTTAAAATCTTCACGTTTCCCAGAGGATTTTATCACAACAAATTTTCAAGATTTACTTGAAGAACAACTTCAAAAATCATAAGGCATCACAGGTCGATTCAAGGAAGCATCAATTTTCTGAGCTGAAAGCAGAACAAGTCGATTGAAGAAACCTTAATTTTAAAACACACATAGTTTATAGCCTCCAACAGTTCAGTTCATCTTGTCGCCTGTAGAGTCTGAATGTATATACTTCTATTATTATATTATTTGTAATGCTGCCATTTCAGTAGAGCTGTGACTGACAGGCTGCCTTGTGGATGTAGGCTGGTGTGTGATATCGACCCAGCTGATCATTATAATTTCTCCTGTTGAGGGAAAATATTTTCTGAATATGCAGGCTCATAAACCACACTTTGTTGTTGACCACACTGACTTGTCCTCATAGGAGAACCCTTTTAGCTCTAGGTGAAACCCTTTAGGTTAGACTTAGAACCCTCTCAGAGCGATTCATCTAGAACCCTTACTAAATCGTTCTACTTTGAATTCATAGTCGGTAGTTACATCTGGAACCCTCTAAGAATGGTTCAGTAAGGAACCCTGAGGTTATACCTAGAATCTATCCAGGTGTTCTCCATAGAACCGCTGTTCATTCTACTAAGGTTCCACTTGGAACCCTTCCAGAGGTTTCTAAGTCAATCCTTTTATTTTTTTACAGGTTCCTCTTTGAACATTTATATTGGGTTCTATCAAGACCCTTTCATATTTTATAGTTTTTAAATCATGTACGCAGCAATTACCAATAATACAGTCAAAATCACTTTATTGAGACATTATGTTTATTATGAACTCTGAGCAATGACAAAGAAGGTGCAGAGATTCTCTGAAGATGAGCCAACCGAATCAGAGTGGCTCTGTAGATCTTTTTGAAACTTCTGTCTCTCCTCATTATATTGTGAATAAGCTCAGAAGCAGCTAAAGCAGCAACATAACTGTCCACACAAGCTCTCCTCATCGGGGAACTTCATATAATTTCCTGCAATGCAGAAAAGGGAGATAAAAAGATGGTTAGTGGCTGCACATTAAAGTCTCCATAGCACACCAGTTGAAGTTGACAGACCTCTGTAGTTGACTCATTTCTACAACAAAACACAAGAAGCAAATTACAATTTACTTACGTTGTGTCTGTGGTTCTCAATCATCCACTTATATATTGTGCATGATTTTTTTTATCTCCTATGGTAATACTATTTTATTCCGATAGGTACTGATTTAGCGCTGATCTTGGCCCCTTCACATCGCTCTCAACCTCTCTCTGTCCTTTCTGCCTTTTTTCTGTTTTCTCCTGTCACTGTTTTGCCTGGCACCTATCCTTGCCTCGGTCCACCCAAGGTTTCTTCCACTTTTTTTTCTCCTACCAATGTTTTTCTTTGGAGTTTTTCCTTCTGTGCAATCGAGGGTCTAAGGCTGGTGATGCCGGGAAGTTTAGGCTATGTAGAATAGGTAGGCTGTTTGTCTTGCTAAAATCTGCTCTTGTGTGTCGTGGGCTTTTCGCTATGTTTGTCCTATATAATGTTGTTCACAACTGATTTTTTGATCAGTTAGATTTAGTTAGGTTCATTCTCTGAGACATGCTTGTGATAAAGGGCTGTATTAATAGACAAACTTGAACATGAACATGAACTTTACTGCTGTGGTATTTGTATAGTGTCTTCTGTAGTATTTATTGTAGAATTATTAGAGGTCTTTGTAACCTCCATCAAGGTCCTGATCCTTTCTATCTCTCAGGGTTAGGTGTGATTTCCACGAGGGCGACAAAGCAAAAGGTAAACTACACACATTTTTTTTCCATTCGGTTGTGATAATCCAAGTCTTTCTCTTATTCTTTAATACTGTCCTCACATCACATCTGTGAATATGCTGCAGGTGAAAATTACCTGAGACAAGTGTCAGATGCCGTGTCCAAACATAGACACATGAAGGTTCCCTTGAAGAAGCCATTTGGCTCCAAGTGGACGATAGGACAGCTGGCCGACACCATCTACAAAGGGAACGATGCCATAGTAGAGGAGTGGGCAAACTTCTATCTTCCTAATACAGTGAACATGGTGGTCTTGGGTGCAGTGGAGAACTCCTCATGCCAGTGTGGCCAGTTTGTTTTGATGACGTGTGAGGACAAAAATGTGTATGCCTATGATGGAGAGGAGCTGCATGTGGTGGCTTCAAGCCTGAAGCAGCTTGATAAACTGGGCTTTGAGTATCCGGGGTCCGAGAGTTTTTGGAGAGGCCAGCCCTTCAAAAATATGGTGAGAGCACATTACAATTGGTTATAACCATTTACTGGGAACTAGAGAAGCTTATGCCTGATACCAATAATTGATAACCTGTGGGTACTAACAAGGACTTCTTGACTTGTACACTGTTTGTTGTGTGTAGTCTGAGGACGATTGGGCGGAAGTGAGGAAGGGCGCTGTGGGGAAGAGGTTGGACCAAGAGCACCTAGAGCTAGTGAGGGCAGAGAAATCCACATTCATGGACTGTTTGGATGCCATAGCATGCACACCAAAGGACAGCAGGTGGGTATCTGGCTCTTCAAACAGACAAGATAGTGTATGCTTATCCTAATTCATCTCAGGTGCAGGGTGAAGACTAATAAGGTGATAATGCTCCCAGGAATATTTATGGATGCAACTTTTGAACCCAGCAGTACAAAGCTAAAACTGCATAAGAAAATAAGTAACTGCATAAGAGCAAGACAGAGTGAACCTGAGAAAAATGACTTCACTGAAGACTTAAGTTGAATGTTTTCTCCACAGAGTTCACCATCAAAGGAAAGAGGTTCCCACTGGTCAGTCTCCCCATGAGCATCAAACAGACCTGGACTCCATATTTATGGTGTGTAAATGGATGGATTTGATGTTGTATCCATGATTTTAACATGAAATTAATTTATGTAGTATTCTGTTCCAGCTTCTTGAGGAGAACATTGTCACTTTTGTGAACACCGAGCTGAAAAGGTTCCAGAAGGTTCTGAGTCCAGATTACCCAGAATGCTTAGAGAGGCAGAGGGAGGATGAGGAGGTGGTGGACGGTGAGGAGGAAGAGCAGAGGAGGAGCAGCAGAGAGGCTTTTCTGGAGATCACACTGCACTTCCTGAGGAGAATGAAGCAGGAGGAGCTGGCTGACTTTCTGCAGAGCAGTAAGAGGCTTTTAACAGGTTTAACATGATAAAGAGGGGAAATGGTG
The DNA here is from genome assembly GCF_046629955.1 of Centroberyx affinis. Lineage (NCBI taxonomy): Eukaryota > Metazoa > Chordata > Actinopteri > Beryciformes > Berycidae > Centroberyx > Centroberyx affinis. The sequence continues at coordinate 40,767 of NW_027281438.1, forward strand.
GAAAATTAAAGATGTTTATGTTGCCTCCCTAACTTGAACAGTCAGGGTGGGCAATGTAATGTCCTGTGGTTTGAAATAAAGAGAAGAGAAGATTAGCTTCTTTTCACTGTCACCACAGGCTTTATTGTTCTGCCTTTACTTTAAAACATATAGGCATAAGACTATACAGCCTCAAATCAAATAAAGCTATTTTCGTTGATGCTCAACAATGTAGTGACGACAGACTTTCAACTTAAAACTGGCCTACAAGTGCCCTGGTGGCTCACCGAGTAGGGCGCGTACCATTTGGCTCAGGCCTTCCCGCAGCGACCCGGGTTCAAATCCGACCCGTGGTCCTTTGCTGCATGTCCTCCCCTCGCTCTCTCTCCCATACCTTCCTGTCTCTCTCTCACTATATCTCTCAAATAAAGCATAAAATGCCAAAAATAAATCTTTAAAAAAAAAAAAAAAAACTGGCCTACAAAATATTCATAATATACAATGGCAGAATTTAACTTTAAAAAATGTAGGCTTAGTGCTTAACTCTATACCAGTTATATAAAAAAAACACACATTTAGAAAACGTTAACACTCAGAATACTTTCTCCATACTTCAGTACAAACCATTTAAGACTAGACACTTGAATTACCGTATTTCAAATACTTGTCATCTCAATAATCATCCAGTCATTAACTACAAAATAAACAAAGCTTGCATAAAAGTGAAACTCATACATGTGCATGCTGCTTTGTTCCCTTTGGTTGGAACTAAACCAGTTATAGTTTATGGCAGCGGTTCCCAAACTTTTTAGGCGACGCACCGCCTTCTACATCCCGACCGGGTTGTCGCACCCCCAATCCCCCACACCTTAAAAAAAAAAAAAAAAAAAAAAGCACAACATATCCTATTTATAGCCGCATTAAAGGCATCAAATTTAATCATGCACAAATAATCAGAACACACGTAACAAAATATTCAAGAGATCACAACAATGCGCTCTCACATTCAAATGAAACTGAAACTGCAACAAAGTTTCAATAAATTGCAACAAAGTTACACACAAGCGTCACTTTTAAAGAGCAAAGAGGACGGGTGAGGGCGAGGACACGCGCAGGCTCAGAGGCAGATCGGCCCATCATGAGAGAAGATTGGGGAAAATGCTGTCATATTTTCAGCCGCATTAAAGAAAAATTGTATCAAGTTTAAATTACAATTAACATAATTGCTGGGGGGGTCAGAAAAAAATAGTAATTTAAAACAAATTTCCTGCAGTTCTACACCACCTAACCTCTTGGAGTAAGTCAAGAAACAGCAACCCTGTATAGGCAAGGCAAGGCAAGGCAGCTTTATTTGTATAGCACATTTCATACACTGGGGCAATTCAAAGTGCTTTACAGGGTGATAAAATACAGTAAAGGTAAAAAGTGCAAAAATACAGACAAGAGATACAAAAGATAAAAGACTTAAAAAGTAAACTAGTGCAGTTCAAATCAAATGAGATAGAAAGATGAAAGAACACAACAAATACAACAAATACTTCCACTTTTAGATGCACATAGTGAGTGAACCTATATGTTTTTCTGTAATTTTCTTTTCCCCTGTCCCCCGTATAATGTTAACCAAAAATGTTAAATTATGTTATATTACTAGATTTCAGCATTGAGGTGCTTACATTCATGATCTTGCATAGGCATACTAACGTAAAAACCTATCCTAACCTAACCCCAGAGCGTCCCCGTAACCATAGCAACTCACTCTCACTCCTGCCTGAGAGGAGAGGGAGAGACGCAGAAGAGCCACTGACTGAGATTACTCTGAGCAGCATGCATGGGAATAATTTACAATATAACAGATTTGTGTATATTTCTCACTATTCAGATGGTCTGAATAACTCTGCTGCACGGAGCTGCTCTGTCTTCGCGCCGCAACGTTTATGAATTTGTTTTTCACTGCGTGAGAAAATGGACTTGAGGCATGAGAGCTTGTGATATGTCAATGTCAATCTCACGGTCAATACGTGAGAGTTGGCAGCTCCGTGAACTCACTTGACATTATTATGTATGAAACTGCCAATCAGATTTATTTACTTATTAATCGAAGGTGCCGGAACAATCCGGAACGGCCTTCCGGCACCTTCGATTAATTAACCACTTTAACCCCTGCAATTAACCATACATAACATAGCGGTTGCAGAAATTAGAACACCAGTAATTTGAATCAAATTGCAATAAAGTTACGCATGATCCACCAAGTAAAGAACAAGTAATGGTGTAATTATTACACCATTACACCACCATTACATTTTTCCTCTCGCGCACCTCCTAGAGGCAGCTCGAGCACCCCAAGGGGTATGCGCACCACACTTTGGGAATCCCTGGTTTATGGACTTAACTAATGCAGACACAAGGCAGTCACCATGATGCTAACTTACACATTAACAGTTCGCTAGCTAAACAGAGCAACATGTAGCTTTGATTTCTAACTGAATATCTCACAACCGGGACTACTTTAACCAATACAACCACTTCTTAATGTCAAAGTACATGTTTAACTCTTAGAATATCACATTTGTCTGTTATTTTGAGGAATATTTACAAACCTGTGGTTTGAAATAAAGAGGCAGAGAAGATCAGCTTCTTTTCACTGTCACCGCAGGCTTTGGGTGCATCCCAAGTCTCTTATTTGATATTTCCTCGCTCCTCGATCCTCGCTTGAACCGGAAGTCGTCCTGGTCCGCCATTTTGAAGGTCGTCCCAAAGCTCTTATTTCTGCTCAGAGGAGCGAGGAGCGAGGAGACACGGGAGCAGCCTTCCCGGAAGACTTTCAGCTGAATGCTATGACGTCAATTACTCCGCCCCTACATCTGGCAAATTTGAACGAGATGGCAGAGAAACAGTACAAGTGTAAGTGCCCGTTATTTCATGCTTTTTGATACTCATGGGGACAACATGGGGAACCTAAATTACGTTTATTTCATCCACAACCCGTTTTGTCATGCAGAAACGGACATTGCTTCACATGACGCTTCAGAGGAAAGGACGTCTCATTTCTCTAAAAACATATTTCCTCGTTTCCTCTCTCCTCGCATGGTTTCCTTGCATCTCTCCATGCATCCTCGGTGGGAGGGACTAAGACGCAAGGAAAAGATGCAAGTGAGAGAAACGTGGATGCAATTTAAGAGACTTGGGATGCACTCTATATTGTTCTGCGGTGCTTGCCTCTGTATCGCTATCATTCCTCAGGCGCAAAACGCCCTCTAGTGACCGGGATGTGTAAGACTTGCACTCTGAACAACATGAATGCAGCTGTACAAACTATTTAACAAGATAACCATGAAAAAAAAAAAAAAAAAAATAGGGGATCTCTTTTTTTCCTTTACTTTAGAATCTCTCTAAATGTCCATTTTCTCAGCCCATTACATCTACATCTCCAAACGCTGCTGCGTTATATGCTCAGGGTATATGCGGGTCATTAAAAAGTAGGGGGGTTCAATCTTAACCTTGGGAGGCAGCTGGATTTGCAAGATCACGATCCTGTGAGAATCCATCTTGCCAGGCTTCAAGTTATACGTTTGTGGCCGAACCACAGCGGTGCGGACCAATCAGCGTCCTGTGAGGGCAGCTGGGGGCGTGGCTTAGGTGTGGCGACAGCGAGAAGCGACTGTTCCTTCACAACAATGGCGGCTCCTAAAGAGGCTAGCGTAGATGCTGCTACATCAGTTATTTCTGAACTGGAGAGTATTTCTTCATTGAAAGAAGAGCAAAGAACGGCACTGAAGGCTTTTCTGGATGGAAAAGATGTTTTCGCTCTTCTCCCGACCGGCTTCGGCAAGAGTTTGTTTTTATGGTTCATTGATCTGATTGGTTGAAGTTAGCCCGTGATAGACGGTGATAGACAGATGGTTCATCCAATCACCTGCCATTTTTTGAAAGTGCCCGCCCTTTTCCAAACAGTTTCCAAGGACGACTTCCCAGATGGTTCTGTGTAACAACCTAACCTGACGCGCCAGTCAGGTTAGGTCAATCTTTCTGTGACCAGACATCACTAATTGTTGCTTCGTTCACAAAGGTGCACCAGGCAGAAATACAATTGATTAAAAAGGTCTTAAAAAGCATTAAATTCAACTTGCTGATACCTGTAGATACCCTGATGCTGTACACATCTGCATCAGATCTATACAATTCTTCTGGGCTGCACACACAGTCAGAAAATGTTTGTTCTGAGCTGAATAGATATCATGGAGTGGGGAAATATATACATCCACACTGAAATCCACTCACTGATTTCATTTGTTGTTTGTTCATTCAGAAACTCTTGAATGAGTTGTATGTTTCTGACTCTTCTTGCTTTCAAAAACTTCACCAATGCAATTCCAAACTTATGTTGCAAAACACATATTTATTTTCCGTCTCCAAATACGTGTTTAAACCATCAATAAATAAAACAAACATGACCAAACAAAAAGCAAGCGGAAAACAGGTCAAAAGACTTTACCGCTTCCCCATTTTACCTAAGCCCACCTGTTCCCACTTTGTCCTGCCTAAATAGATACATACATCACATCCTGTCTGCTGCAGTCACAATACATAGAAATGAGCAGCAGAGGGCAGACTTCTATTAATAAATAATAGTGCAGTGGATGTGCTGCTGACGAACCTCATCAAGGGGAAACTGCTTCCCTCTGCTCGCCTCTGGATAACCACACGACCTGCAGCAGCCAATCAGATCCCTCCTGAGTGTGTTGACATGGTGACAGAGGTGAGAGGCTTCACTGACCCACAGGAGGAGGAGTACTTCAGGAAGAGATGAGGATCAGGCCAGCAGAATCATCTCCCACATCAAGACTTCACGATCTCATCCCCAAATAAGCCTGAAGAGTTAAAAAATGACCCAGACCTGTAAAACTATATTTAAGACATAATCACAACATATAACCAGATACCAGCGACTTGAGTTTTTTATTGTGATGTGTGCAGCATGTTCCTCATTGTTCCTGTTAGCCAAGTGTCTCTTAATAGTTGCAAACAATCTTTATCTTGTCAGTGTTTGTCTTTTTGCCATTTTCTCCATGAATTGGAAAGCCAAAATGTTGCCACACAGCAGACTTCAAACTTGACAGAGCGTACCCAGTTTCAGTTTTCTAACACTCTGCACTGTATATTTGGCATTTTACTGTCAGGAATGATCAACACCAGAAGTGATATATCCTGCAATGGAAACCTTGTTGTAATGAATCAGTCCAGCTAACAGCATGTTGGGTGTGTTTGTGTAAAGGTGTTGGCTCTACTATGAGTCAGTCTGAGGAGAGAAACGAGGGGCTCCCTCCCTCTAAAACCACTCTGTCTGGGGAACATGACAGCCAGACCAAAGCTAAGAGGTAAGATGAGGATCTCTAACTGTCCATGACTGTTCTCCATCTCAGAGCTCAGCAGTGAAATCATTACAGCATCATTATTCAGAGTAAAAGCTCTGTCTCTGTTGTGTTGAAGCCCAGTCCAGCAGGAGAGACCAGACTCCCCTGAACCCAGCTGTGTGTCCATGAAGAGGAGGGACTCTAAGGATTTTCTTGTTGATTCCAAAGATGAACAGCATTCTGCTGAGCTAAGGTAAGAAGTTAAAATGGATGAGTTTGTAATTATCCAGATCTCCTAAAAATAGGTATCAAGTCAGAATTGGTCCGGCCCTTCATACTCTGTTGATTTAGTTTCCTCTTTCAAAACATCACATCCAATAATCAGAGTTGGCTTTCCTGATAACAATGTATCTTGAAAACTCACAACATATTTCATGCAGTACTTCAAGAGACTTCTTGAAATGTTCAACAATTCATCTTCATCAATTTTCTGAGCTTACAGCCTAACAAGTCAATTGGAGAAACCTTAATTTAAAACACACATAGTTTATAGCCTCCAACAGTTCAGTTCATCTTGTCTCCTGTAGATTCTGAATGTATATTCTTCTGTATATTATTTGTAATGCTGCCATTTCAGTAGAGCTGTGACTGACAGGCTGCCTTGTGGATGTAGGCTGGTGTGTAATTTTGTCTCAGCTTATCATTATAATTTCACCTATTTGAAGGAAAATATTTTCTGAATATGCATCATAAACCACACTGTGTTGTTGTGGAGCGCAGAGTTGAGGTATGGCAGCGGTCTGTCTGCTGTAGGATCTCACCTTCACCGCTCCTACAAAGAGATACTTGAAGTCTCATGACTAGATGAACGACACAGAGTATGTTCGGGAAAGCCTTGTGAAATTAACAAATCTCTTGAAGAATGACTTCAAGATATTCTTAGCACTACGATCTGCTTTGGGAGAGCCACAACAGAGCAACATTTACAGTGGAGTTCACCTTGTGTTTCTGCCAGGATTCATCATGACACCAAACGTTAAACAACCTGTGTGTGTGTCCACAGAGTTCACCAGCAAAGGAAAGAAGTTCCCAGTGGTCAGTCTGCCCAGGAGCATCAAACAGACCTGGACTCCATATTTATGGTGTGTAAATGTACAACAACACATTTTACTTCAGCTACAAAGAAAATGCAAAACAACCATTTTGGTCATTATAGTCTCCATGCTGCACTCTTTAGACCAGTGGGCTTTCAAACCATGCAAGATGGATGTGATGTTGTGTTCCACGATTTTAATGTGAAACTTTAATTTATATAATATTCTGTTCCAGTTTCTTGAGGAGAACATTGTCACTTTTGTGAAGAACGAGCTGAAAAGGATCCAGAGGGTTCTGAGTCCAGATTACCCAGAATGCTCAGAGAAGCAGAGGGAGGATGAGGAGGTGGTGGACGGTGAGGAGGAAGAGCAGAGGAGGAGCAGCAGAGAGGCTTTTCTGCAGATCACATTGCACTTCCTGAGGAGAATGAAGCAGGAGGAGCTGGCTGACTTTCTGCAGAGCAGTAAGAGGCTTTTAACAGGTTTAACATGATGGAAAGAGGAAATGGTGGAAAATGAAAGATGTTTACATTTCCAAACTCTGCTGTAAATATGCTGTACACATCTGTATCAGATCTATACAATTCTGCACACACAGTCAGAACATGTTTGTCCTCTACTGATAAGCTGAATAGATATCATGGAGTGGGAAAATATATACATCCACCCTGAAATCCACTCACTGATTTAATTTGTTGTTTGTTTATTCAGAAACTCTTCCTCCCATCTGCCAACATCAACTCAAATCTGATCTGAAGGAGAAGTTTCAGTGTGTGTTTGAGGGGATTGCTAAAGCAGGAAACCCAACACTCCTGAATCAGATCTACACAGAGCTTTACATCACAGAGGGAGGGAGTGGAGAGGTCAATGATGAACATGAGGTCAGACAGATTGAAACAGCATCCAGAAACCAGAGACCAGAAACAACAATCAAATGTAAAGACATCTTTAAACCCTTACCTGGAAGAGATGAACCAACCAGAACAGTGATGACAATGGGAGTGGCTGGCATTGGGAAAACAGTCTTAACACAGAAGTTCACTCTGGACTGGGCTGAAGACAAAGCCAACCAGGATATACAGTTCATATTTCCATTCACATTCCGAGAGCTGAATCTGCTGAAAAAGAAAAAGTACAGCTTTGTGGAACTTCTTCATCACTTCTTTATTGAGACCAAAGAAGCAGGAATCTGCAGGTTTGACAAGTTCCAGGTTGTGTTCATCTTTGACGGTCTGCATGAGTGTCGACTTCCTCTAGACTTCCAGAACAACGAGATCCTGACTGATGTTACAGAGTCAACCTCAGTGGATGTGCTGCTGACAAACCTCATCAAGGGGAAACTGCTTCCCTCTGCTCGCCTCTGGATAACCACACGACCTGCAGCAGCCAATCAGATCCCTCCTGAGTGCGTTGACATGGTGACAGAGGTGAGAGGCTTCACTGACCCACAGAAGGAGGAGTACTTCAGGAAGAGATTCAGAGATGAGGATCAAGCCAGAAGAATCATCTCCCACATCAAGACTTCACGAAGCCTCCACATCATGTGCCACATCCCACTCTTCTGCTGGATCACTGCTACAGTTCTGGAGCATGTATTGAAAACCAGTGAGAGAGGAGACCTGCCCAAGACCCTGACTGAGATGTACATCCACTTCCTGGTGGTTCAGTCCAAACAGGGGAATGTCAAGTATCATGGGAGAGCTGAGACAGATCCACACTTGAATCCAGAGAGCAGGAAGATGATTCTCTCTCTGGGAAAACTGGCTTTTGAGCAGCTGGAGAAAGGCAACCTGATCTTCTATGAAGCCGACCTGACAGAGTGTGACATTGATATCAGAGCAGCCTCAGTGTACTCAGGAGTGTTCACACAGATCTTTAAAGAGGAGCGTGGGCTGTACCAGGACAAGGTGTTCTGCTTTGTCCATCTGAGCATTCAGGAGTTTCTGGCTGCTGTTTATGTCATTGTCTCATTCATCGACTCTGGTGTCATGCTGCTGTCAGAACCACTATCAACCTCCACAGCATCTAAACCAAGAGACAAATCTCAGGTAAATCAGCTCTACCAGAGTGCTGTGGACAAGGCCTTACAGAGTCCAAATGGACATCTGGACTTGTTCCTCCGCTTCCTCCTGGGTCTGTCACTGGAGACCAATCAGATTCTCCTACGAGGCCTGCTGACACAGACAGGAAGTAGCTCACAGACCAATCAGGAAACAGTCCAGTACATCCAGGAGAAGATCAGGGAGAATCCCTCTCCAGAGAGAAGCATCAATCTGTTCCACTGTCTGAATGAGCTGAATGACCGTTCTCTAGTGGAGGAGATCCAACAGTACCTGAGATCAGGAAGTCTCTCCACAGACGAACTCTCCCCTGCTCAGTGGTCGGCTCTGGTCTTCATCTTACTGTCATCAGAAGAAGAGCTGGATGTGTTTCACCTGAAGAAATACTCTGCTTCAGAGGAGGCTCTTCTGAGGCTGCTGCCAGTGGTCAAAGCCTCCAATAAATCTGTGTAAGTACATAGAAAACTGGATAGATTCAATATATTAAACCTAACATTCAGAAGAAAAAAATAAATATTTTCAAAATGTGTGTTTGTCTTTATCACTAATTCTCCTTCAGGCTGAGTGGCTGTAATCTGTCAGCGAGAAGCTGTGAAGCTCTGGCCTCAGTTCTCAGCTCCCAGTCCTCTAGTCTGAGAGAGATGGACCTGAGTAACAACGACCTGCAGGATTCAGGAGTGAAACTGCTCTCTGCTGGACTGGAGAGTCCACACTGTAGACTGGACACTCTCAGGTAAGATCTATTTACAGTTTTTATTCAATTGATTTGACACATTTCTCCAAACTAAGGTCTGTGCTCTCAAAACAGGTCGCGATGCCTGAATCTGCAAATGGTGACCCTCCAAATTATATATAAGGATTTCAGAGCCATTTTACATCTTCATTTTCAATTTCAGTTTCTGGAAAGAACATTGAATTTTCCAGCACTTGTTTTATTCTGTTCCAAATTCATACACAGCCATGAACATGAAGGTTTTAGAGAAGATCATCCATGTTCTGATATCATGTCATTAGATTACTGCACTTCTCTCTATTCCTGTCTCGCCATAATTCACTGTCACATCTCCAGCTTGTTCAGAATAGAGCAGCTAGGATTTTAACTAGTGTTAAACTGAGATCATATATCCCCAATTTCAGCATCTCTCTACTGGTGACCACTTAGATACAGTATTAATAATTAATGAATTAAGATTACACTGATCACATTTAAAGCATGGCTAGTTTTGTCCATGAGTTTCACTGCAGAGCTCTTAGTTCCCTGTGAGCGGGAGAGCAAGCTGAGATCTTCAGGTCTTTCTGACTTTCCCTCAGTCTAGACTCAAGACTGAAGGTGAAAACACTTTTCCCATCAGGGCCTCTAGACTGTGGAATGCCTTCCTGAGGGATTAGGCTCATCTGTTAAAACACTTTAAATCTGCTTTATATATCTCACTATTCTTCTGTATGGCTTTTTGTAAAGCATAACATAGCATACACCATTTGGTGGATGTATTTATCCAAATCACGTTATAGGAAGATTAGGTGTAGGATTTTCTCTGCTTACATGATTTTTAGCCCCGTGATAGCTCTATGGATTGCACTGTTGGTCGCTCGCTCACTCTGTTCACCACTTTGTAGGTCACATGGGTGAAAGTGCGCTGCAGGGAGTTAGATTGCAGACTCTCAGCTGGGAGACCCAAGTTCAATTCCCGACAGGAATGAAAATTCTATGTTGCGGGGCTGTTAGAGTCTTAGTCTTGTTAAACCAATTGTGATGCCAACATTTAGCACTGTTTTGTAGCTCCTTTAAATTACTTTACATGAAGATGTTTCACTATTTCCTCTCCTTGCAGCATCAGTTGCTGAAACCTAAAATACCAGAAAGGACTTCTAAGATTCTGTCACAAATTGGGTGGAAAACTCTCAGACTGAACCAGATGAAGCCACAGAGCCGAATCACTGGGTCAACTCTTTGCATTAGAATTTAACTGCATTGTCACAACTATTTTCACAGCCATACACTAAAAAATATCTAACACTGTGCGTGTGTGTGTGTGTGTGTGTGTGTGCAGGCTGTCAGGCTGTCTGCTCACAGAGGAAGGCTGTGCTTCTCTGGCCTCAGCTCTGAGCTCCAACCCCTCCCATCTGAGAGAGCTGGACCTGAGCTACAATCATCCAGGAGCCTCAGGAGTGAAGCTGCTCTCTGCTGGACTGGAGGATCCACACTGGAGACTGGACTCTCTCAGGTATGGAGAGGCAACGTCTGCTAGAAGGCTGAGAGTCACACACATTTTCTCTGTCACACTGAGAAGATGAGGAATATTGTTTCATGTGTAATGTTTTTATGAGTGATGTATGGAAAATCACTCATATGGAAGTTTATGGAGATTATTTGTTTCCATCATCAAAGAGATTATGCTGGTCTGACTTTATTTAACCCTGCACAGTGTGGACCATGGTGGAGTTCAGAGGTTGAAACCAGGTCTGAGGAAGTGTAAGTGTGTATTTAGTTTTATTCATTATTCATTTATTCAAGTAAAGCAGCACACATTCAATTTCTATTTAAATAGAAAGCTCATGTATGTGACATCTATTTATTCAAATCCTACTCTGACAAAAGATGGCTGACAAAATGTGTCATCATGAAACTGAAGAAATGAACAGTCAATCTGTTAATAAATCAACAGATAATAAACACAACAGGTGTATTAGATGAGAAGCTGCTGCTGTATTGAGTCTTGTTCTCTCCATCAGATGCCTGTGAACTCACACTGGACCCAAACACAGCACACAGAAGGCTCTTCCTGTCTGAAGACAACAGAAAGGTGACATGGGTGTCAGAGGAGCAGCCATATCCTGATCACCCAGAGAGATTTGAAGACTGGACTCAGCTGCTGTGTAGAAATGGTCTGACTGGTCGCTGTTACTGGGAGGTCGAGAGGGAAGGACATGTTGATATAGGAGTAACTTACAGAGGAATTAGGAGAGGAAGGGGTGAAGACTACTCGATTGGAAGGAATGAAAAGTCCTGGTGTCTTGACTGCTCTGATGTTAGTTACTCTGCCTGGCATAATAACAGATCAACAGACATACCTTCCCCCTCCTCCTCTGGCTCTAACAGAGTAGCAGTGTATCTGGACTGGCCTGCTGGCTCTCTGTCCTTCTACAGAGTTTCCTCTGACACACTGAGCCACATCCACACCTTCCACTCCACATTCACTGAACCACTCTACCCTGGGTTTGGGCTTTGGTCTGGGTTAGGTTCCTCAGTGTCTTTTGTCAGATAGAGGAGGGAGAGAGAAACACTCAGACTGCTGACCAAAGACAGCTGCTGAAAAGATAGTTCACTCTGGACAGGATCACACACACTCACACACACACACACCTACATCTTAATGTGAGAATAGTAATGTTTGTATTTTCATGTGATTATTTTACTGTAAACAAACATCCATCAGTCAGTGTAAACGGGGTGTATTCTGTGTGTTGGGAAACTGAACAGGGTTTTAACAACACACACGTACAAGAACATTAACTTTTTTTATTGTGAAAATGAAATTAATGAGAAATGAAACCAGACAGAATCAAGTTATGCTTGTTAATCTTATAGTCTGTTGATGATTGACAGGTTAAAATATCATCTATATACCTTTATCTATATATATCTGTATAATATTATCTTTGTTTTATTTGGTATTTTATTCTCATCTCATCATTCCAAGCTAAACTTTTATCTAGTTTTCTATAATTGTTTCTCAGAAATAAAGTTTTGCCTAAATGAACATTGTTTGGTCTTCAGCTTTTCCAACAAGCAGTTTCAAACAGGATTTTTTTTTTATATCAGATAATAATTACTATAAAATAAACTAATTTGTTGTTCTGTTGTTTTATAAGTTGGAGTCATTTCATCTCAAAATCATGGGAAATGGACTGTATGACATCATTGATTTACATTGTCAAATTGTCTCTCAAGTGTGATGTCATTTTTCAGCCCAAATAAGGGATTTTGGCCCCGCCCCCTTTCAGTCTAACATGTAAATGAATAGAGGAGTAAAATTATGTTAAAGCCTTTAACTGTCCAACACTAATATTGACTGTTTCTGCTTTCAGGTTCCTCTGTTCTGCTTTTCTTTATTAGTTGAGCTGATTCTGATGAAAACAATAAAAAATCTCTACAGACTGAGCTCAGCATTCAGCATTTCATCTGAACAACCTCCACACCATGTTAGCTAAATCGTTTTTAAAAAATTAAGTAAAGTGTTTAAGTATGTAATAATTTCATCTGATATCATTTCTACTGACATTATTTTACCCATTTTATCCAAATCCATTTCATTTCAGCCATAGGCGAAAACCAAAACTGGATCTGGAGAGAAACTCAATGAAACACTTGAGAGGAAAAGAGGCTGAACCAAGATGTCAGAGACTCAGATTCACAGGTTGATGTTTAGTATCTAGAAATATAAAAAAACAAACATATTTTGAATAGCCTATAGGTGCAAGAACATCTAATGCAGCCAACTCTGGTAATGCACTTGGACTTGTTTTATTTAACCTATATTCAACCAGTTTATTCACAATAATGTGAAAAATCATGTTTTTTTAATCGAGGATTAGAACTGATGAAGACAAACATAAAAGTCACAAACAACATACAAAAATGTAAGAAAGCAAAATACCCTACAATTAAAGTCACATTAAAGACAGAAAAACAGTCAGATTTTATGTCAAAGTTCTCCAACAGGCAGAAGACAAGATCCACCATTTCTATGAAACCACTTTTCAACTCTATTTTACTCTTTTTGAACTTTATTTACCTATCCTCACTCAAAATAAAGGTAAATTTGACTCCAGGTTTTATACATGTTTAATGATTTTCACAAGAATTTCATAGTAAAGCCGGTCACAAAAACAAAAAACTTTTCTTTAGATTATCTGGTCATTCTTTCCTCCGACAAGTAAAATATTCAAAGAAGAAGCGCCTATATCTGATCGACTAGTTGTTTAAAAAGTTCTCTCCATTCTCCCGGTGTTTTCACACAGAAATAGAACCGACTGTCTCTGGACTAGGCTACATCTTTAACAAGCCATGTTTTTCTGTGTCTGAGGCTGTGCTCTCTCTCTCTCCCTCAGGTTTATTTCCTTGTTGAAGCTGCTGACTTAGTTTCACTTTCCCGTATCATCGTTGCGCAGATTCTTTTCTCCATCAAAAGGTATTGTAAGCAGCAGTAGCCTACATGACAGTTTACAGTCTATTTTACTTTACTGACTATCCAGCAGATCCTTTATCCGATCGAGTCAAACATGTCAGTCAATTTTTACTAGTGTAGCGTCCGAGGTGTGTGGGCTTCCAAATATACTCTTATATATACAAAAACTCAGGAACTTGTACTCTTGGAGCATCAGGAAAACCGCCTCCATTTATTTCTCAACACAACAAAACACAACAGCTGAATCCAAGGGCCAATCCCAGTGTCCCCCCTAAGGACTGAGCCCTGAGCCCTCACAGACTTAATTGACGTCACCTGTGTGAGCAGCTGTAGTGCCTGAGTGTGAGAAGTCACGAGGCTCGAAATGGTACAGGAGGAATGGGACAGCGCTTTGTGGTATCACGTGTTTCCTTGACGACGTCAGACATTGATATCGCCCGTCAATTAATCAATTTGTAATTTACTCTTTGTTTGCGCTTTTGTCTAAACAGCATTATTAAGCTAAAATGAAAAAAAAAGATGAATAATGTTAAATAGGCCTAGGTATATGTTTTTCAACATTGCAAAGCTTATACTGTGCTAATGGATATAGAAAATACTCTACAATATGTCAAATATGTAAAAAAACAAAACAAAACAAAAAAGAAACAGTAGGAGGTACGTTGAAAGCAAAGGGTATACTTTTAATAAAGCTTAATGAGCACAAATAAGCACATAAGAAAGGCTATATTAGGCTACATGCTGCTTATATGAGCAGCATCTAACATCCTTCTTAACTTTCTTTTTTTTTCAAATGAGCTGTTTATTCTGTTTTAATGTTTAATGTTTTCTCTTTTAACTGTATCTTGCATGTAGTTTCACCTTTTCATTCGTGTTTCTCTCTAAGTTCTTGTTAATTGTTTTTTGTGTTTATTTTTTGTGTTTTTATTTTTTTTTTTTATTATGTTTTTTTCTTTTGTGTAGTGACTTTCAACAATCATCATAAAGCCACTGAGGGGCGAACGGGGTGAACTTGTTTGGACGCGTGTTTCAAACAATAAATCAATGTCCAGTGCACTGTATATCTTTGGATTTGTTCTATCCATTTATTCACAGTTCTGCATATATATGCTCATCTTGGCACAGAGAACAGCATTGTCCATGTTCAGACACAATAATCTTTCCATTCAGCAAATATCAGACTCAAGCGCTGACACGCTATGCTGCCATACCGACACGGTCGAAAAACTGTTTGCCTCCCCGTCTGCACACCTGCCTCTCATCACCTGGAGCTTAGCTATATGCACTTCCTGCTTCAATGCTCCACCCCGTGTTCAATATCAGAACTGCATGTGTAAATATATATACAGTCATATAATGTGTTAGATAAGGATAAAAATAAAACAACCAAAAAACTACATTATGGCTCCAACATTTTGTATTGGTTGTATTGGCTGATATTTTCCACATACATGAATATTAACGTCACAAACGCTATGAACTGTGGGTAATTCCCTCAGGCAAAGACTGCAGAAGTGCGGACTTACGGAAAGTGTGCATAAAGGACTCATAAAGTCCACCAGTGAGCCTCGCGCACTTACCGATTTCACAGCGGGACGTCCTGAAGCCTCGCGGACTTGTCGGGAACGCGCGTCAAAGTCCGTGAGTCTGTGAGTGCGGACATTGGGATTAGGCCCAAATGTCCGGACTTCACTGCTCTTTCAGACTTGCGGACTTTGTGGGCGCGTTCCCAGGAAGTCTGCGAGTGCTGAGGGCTCTAAATCCACTATTCATCCAGTCCACAAGGGGCCTCAAGCGGACTTTCTGCAGACTTCCAGAGAGTCAGCTTGGGGTGCAGACTTCAGCAGACTTTACTGAGTTAATTACCCACAATTCATTGCAATACGGACGTGATCAGACTTTACTGAGTTAATTACCCACAATTCATTGCAATACGGACGTGATGCCGAACAAAAAAACAAAAAGAACTTATTATGAATGTGTAAAACAGTGACTTTATTAAAACCTAACTTGAATCATGTAGGCCAAAAATAATATTCAGCCACATCATGACACAGAAATATGTAGAAGTATAGGCTGTAGAGGTACTCAAAATGCATTTTATTGTTGTAGTCTTTAATGGTAGCCTATAAAAGCTGTGCAGTGTAATGCCAAATAGCCAGGCTATGAAAAATGGCAGAAAAACCACAAAAGAAGGTCTTCCGATGTAAGAAATACCCAATTTATTTAGCCATAGTCCGGTCCTAACACGAAACACGAATGAAAAGGTGAAACTACAAGCAAGATACAGTTAAAAGAAAAAGCATTGCAACATTAAAACAGAATAAACAGCTCATTTGAAAAAAAAAGAAAGTTAAGTTTTCCTAAACGTTTAAGAAGGATGTTAGATGCTGCTAATATAAGCAGCATGTAGCCTAATATAGCCTTTCTTATCTGCTTATTTGTGCTCATTAAACTTTATTAAAAATAGCCTTTGGTTTCAACGTACCTCCTACTGTTTCTTTTTTGTTATCATATTTATTTATTTTTTACATATTTGACATATTGTTGAGTAGGAGTATTTATTGAGTATTTTCTATATCCATTAGCACAGTATAAACTTTGCAATGTTGAAAAACATATACCTAGGCCTTATTCATCTTCTTTTTTTTTCATTTTAGCTTAATAATGCTGTTTAGACAAAAGCGCAAACAAAGAGTAAATTACAAATGTATTAATTGACGTGCGATATCAATGTCTGACGTCATCAAGGCAACACGTGATACCACAAAGCGCTGTCCCATTCCTCCTGTACCATTTCGAGCCTCGTGACCTCTCACACTCAGGCACTACAGCTGCTCACACAGGTGACGTCAATTAAGTCTGTGAGGGCTCAGGGCTCAGTCCTTAGGGGGGGCATTAGCTGAATCCAAATGTCCGGACTTCACCGCACTTGCAGACTCGCGGACTTTGCGGGCGCGTTCCCGGGAAGTCTGCGAGTGCTGAGGGCTGTCTGAATCCACAATTCATCCAGTCCACAAGGGGCCTCAAGTGGACTTTCCGCAGACTTCCAGAGAGTCCGCTTGGGTACCCACAATTCATTGCAATACGGACGTGACGGTGTAGTTTTCCCAATTGCCGAACAGAAAAAAAGGACTTATGAATGTGTAAAACAATGACTTTATTAAAACGTTACTTGAATCATGTAGGCCAGAAATAATATTCAACCACATCATGACACGAGCGATCTCGACCACGATCGTGGCAGCGATCACTGTGTACATGATTGTAGTTGTCGGTACACTGTTGCTTTGAACGTTTCCACAGCAACGAGTGAAACAGCCTTGAGTCCTGTCTATCAGCGGCTTGTATAGCGTTGTAGTCTCGCGCCCTCGCAGACTTGACGTGGTACCATTGAACACGTCACGGTGCGTACGACTGAAGTCCGTGAGGGCTCAGTCCACAAGACCGGAGGGTGGACATTTGGATTCAGCGATTGGATCTTAATACATCCATGGATTGGATTCGGCCGGGCATTGAAAACGTCGCCTTCACTCTGACGTCACAAGCCTACGCCTACTCGCTCCAGGCATTACCAATCGAAGACTGTTCAATCCAGCGCCTACACTAGGTTCATTGCCCTCTGCTGGTTGTCTGGTGTCATTGCAGATTATGATATTGACATGTATTTGACAGGTACAGGCCGGCCATATGTAGAAAAAAAAAACTTTTCTTTAGATCCATTCTTTCCTCGGTCAAGCAAAATATTCAAAGAAAAAAAAAAAAAGCCCCTATCTGATAGTTCTTTAAAAAGTTCTCTCTTGCTTCTGGTATTTTCACACTGAAGCAGAACATGAGCATCTGTCTCTGCTAACATTTAACAAGACTTGTTTTTCTGAGGCTGAGCTCTCTCTCTCTCTCTCTCTCTCTCAATTACAAATTAAATTCAAAGGGGCTTTATTGGCAAAATAAAAAACAATATAAGTAGGTCTACAATAATTAAAGACAAACTAGAGTAAAGAAATGTGTAAACAGAGCTGTGTAACGTTGCAACATTGCGATATCTCTCTCTCTCTCTCTCTCTCTCTCTCTCTCTCTCTCTCTCTCTCCAGGTTTCCTTGTTGAAGCTGCTGATTTAGTTTCACTTTCACGTATCATCGTGGCGCAGATTACTTTCTCCACCTAAAGGTATTGTAACCAGCAGTTTACTGACAGTTCACAGTGTGTTTTACTTTACTGACTCTGTTATGTGACTGTTACCGCCTACCGTTAGCTTATTTAGACTAGAAAAAGAGGAAATCTACAGATCAGCCGTTAAAGGTTTGTCGGATGTTTCGCTTCAAAACAACTCAACGCTCTTCTAACGGTTTTCCAACATGTTAGTGTGTGTTCATGTTAAAATCTAAAGTCTAAAAGTAGAAGTAGTTAGTAGCCTAATTAGTTGTGTTGCTTTCTGCCTACAGGTTTGAGGGAAAAACCTTCAAGTTCAGTTCCTCTATTGACTCTCACTAACACGGCCAGTGATATCGGCCTACTAATAGGATGCTTTTCGACATTAACAAAAACACAAGTTAAAATAAGGTTTATCACACAAGTTCAACATTAAAGATGCTTCACCAACAATATTGTGGAAACTATATTTTCTATGACTTCCAGTTTTCAAGACCTGAGGAAGCAAGTTACAACCAACAACATGAAGCAATACCTACATACGTTAAAATATAGTAAATGTCACATAAAATAAAGTGCAAAGTAAAACAATGTAATCTAAATACAGTAAATTATATTGCAGCTGTCATTTTGTGTGAAGTCGGACAGATTTTAGATCTACACTCTCATTCTCACTCTCTCATTGAATTTTAAAGCGATATAAATTTCTCCTCCATCATTACATCTGTGTGCTGGTCTGCTGTTTAGTTCACTGTAGATGATGTGGTTAATGTCTCCATCTAGTGGACACACAGTAGAACTACATCACCTGTTCTGTGATTTCCCTGCCTCAGACTTGGATTCTGGCCTCAGGTTAGATCGGTTTGGTGTCAGACTGATGTTTCTAGACTTTGATAGTGAAGTTATGAAGTGACAGCAGCCTCAGATCAAATGAACACAGAAACCCAGAACTGATGAAGGAGAATAAGCAGCGTCTTCTCTGTCAGTGTTTCCTCTACAGATGAAGGCAGAAAGTCTCTGTGACTTGATCTGGATGTGAATTCACCAGGAAAACATCTTCCAAGGTAACATTACTGTTTAATGAATACACTAGCTGACATTGTATGTTATAACTGTATAGTTGACTTTTGCAAGTCAAGGTGCTAAAGTCTTTCAAATCACACCTGCTGCTTGCAGATGACGTTCATAGTGCCATAATATCCAACATTTGTTGCCTTTGTGGCCATAAAGAACATCGTTTTATTTGTGACTTTTAATGGAAGCCTGATAAACTCTAGTTAGGTTGTAATCTCAGTTCATTTGGTGAAATATGCAGGAAGTGTCAGAACTAGTGTGAAAGCTCAGATACATGTTGTGTTTCTGTTGATACACTGTGTACAAAACACTACAACCTCCACAAAACTGAGGTTCACTCCCTTTCACACTGAAACCTTTTGAACCTTTAAAGTCTCAGTCGTCCTCAAGGCTTAAAAATCCTTCTGTCTGTATAAACCTGCTCTGTTCATTTGTTGGAAAGAGCAGGTCTTCATAGTGTTTTGTACATTCATACATTCATCTCACAGCTTAATACACAATACTGGGTTCACAGTTTGATATTGTCCCAATATTTTGAGCAAAATCTGAATGAAGACAATTATGACTGAAAAAACAAAGTGACTACTAGGTGTCTGTAAAATTAAAGAGTACAATTTGAAATGCTGTAAGACCCTTTAAAGCCAGTTCAGAAAGTTCAGTGCATTGTATATTTGGCATTTTACAGTCAGGAATGATCACAACAGCAGAAGTGATATATCCTGTAATGGAAACCTTGTTGTAATGAATCAGTCCAGCTAACAGCATGTTGGGTGTGTTTGTGTAAAGGTGTTGGCTCTACTATGAGTCAGTCTGAGGAGAGAGAGGAGGGGCTCCCTCCCTCTAAAACCACTCTGTCTGGGGAACATGACAGCCAGACCAAAGCTAAGAGGTAAGATGAGGATCTCTAACTGTCCATGACTGTTCTCCATCTCAGAGCTCAGCAGTGAAATCATTACAGCATCATTATTCAGAGTAAAAGCTCTGTCCCCTGTTGTGTTGAAGCCCAGTCCAGCAGGAGAGACCAGACTCCCCTGAACCCAGCTGTGTGTCCATGAAGAGTGACTGCTCTATGGAGCACCCTATTCTTTTTAAAAGACAACATGTGCCTGAAAATATGTAAGTCATCATTATCTTAGTATGTTAGCATTACTAAGAAAGTAAATGTGTCTTCTTCATAAGGACACAGATACCTTCAATGTGTTCATAATGTTTCTATCAGGATCCAGCAGGAGAGACCAGACTCCCCTGAACCCAGCTGTGTGTCCACGAAGAGTGACTGGTCTATGGATCGACCTATTCTTTTTAAAAGACAACATTCATCTGAAACAAAGTAAGTCAACATAATGTTAACATATAATGTTAGCATTAACAAAGCATTTTAAAGAACAAATTGCCTCTGAAGAGGAGCAAGATATTAGCAATAATATGTAACTTTGCTGTTGTTTTTTAACCTTTTTCATGTAGGGAAAGTTTGGCAGCTACAATAGTAGCTGTTGAGGAAGGGGAGAACATCAGGTGGCGGCCACACTGATCCATTGTGTTATGACCAACGGACAGAAATCTATCTGTCAATAATTCTGTCCTTTTTCTGATGGATCAATGTGGCCGTCGCCTTAAACTGCGTTCACACATGGCGAAAAGTGGATCACGATAACACCATCATCTGAAGAAACCTTAATTTTAAAACATATTTATTTATGAGCTCCAACAGTTCACTTCATCTTGTCGCCTGTAGATTTTGAATGTATACTTCTATATATTATTTGTAATGCTGCCATTTCAGTAGAGCTGGGACTGACAGGCTGCCGTGTGGATGGAGGCTGGTGTGTAAAAATCAACCTGCTGAGGGAATATATTTACTGAATTTTCAGGCTCATAACCCACACTGTTTGTGTTGTTGGCCAGTTGCCTGGGATTTGCTTGGAACAAAATAGCTGATTGCATAAAGAATAGGGTATTAATGTAGACTAAAGCATTCACTCGAATTTGGTGTAGCCTAATAATAAATACATTGGTGAAAGAGAGTTAGCATTATTTTAATTATTTATTTTGACAATAAGGGTTGGGTCAAAAGGAAATGCCTCTAATGGTTTTGATGTTGTGGAGCGCAGAGTTTAGGTTCGACAGTCTGTCTGCTGTAGGATCTCACCTTCACCGCTCCTGCAAAGAGAGACTTGAAATCTCACAACTAGTGCCAGGTTGTCATGAATGAATAACGCATTTCTTGTACTACTTGAGTTGTGAGTATTTTTAGGAAAGCCTCGTGAAATGAACAAATGTCTTGAAGAATGACTTCAAGAGATACTTAGCACTACAACCTGTTTTGGGAAAGCCACTTCAGAGAAACATTTACAGTGGAGTTCACCTTGTGTTTCTGCCAGGATTCATCATGACAGAACACAACACCTTTAACAATCTGTGTGTGTGTGTGTGTGTGTGTGTGTGTGTGTGTTGATATCTGGAGACCTAATAGTTAATGTTTTCTCCATAGAGTTCACCATCAAAGGAAAGAGGTTCCCAGTGGTCAGTCTGCTCAGGAGCATCAAACAGACCTGGACTCCATATTTATGGTGTGTAAATGTACAACAACACATTTTACTTCAGCTACAAAGAAAATGCAAATCAACCATTCTGGTCATTATAGTGTCCATGCTGCACTCTTTAGACCAGTGGGCTTTCAAACCATGCAAGATGGATTTGATGTTGTGTTCCACGATTTTGTATTCTGTTCCAGCTTCTTGAGGAGAACATTGTCACATTTGTGAAGAACGAGCTGAAAAGGGTCCAGAGGGTTCTGAGTCCAGATTACCCAGAATGCTCAGAGAAGCAGAGGGAGGATGAGGAGGTGGTGGACGGTGAGGAGGAAGAGCAGAGGAGGAGCAGCAGAGAGGCTTTTCTGGAGATCACATTGCACTTCCTGAGGAGAATGAAGCAGGAGGAGCTGGCTGACTTTCTGCAGAGCAGTAAGAGGCTTTTAACAGGTTTAACATGATGGAAAGAGGAAATGGTGGAAAATGAAAGATGTTTATATTTCCAAACTCTGCTGTAAATATGCTGTACACATCTGCATCAGATCTATACAATTCTTCTGGGCTGCACACACAGTCAGAACATGTTTGTCCACTACTGATGAGCTGAATAGATATCATAGAGTGGGAAAATATATACATCCACACTGAAATCCACTCATTGATTTCATTTGTTGTTTGTTCATTCAGAAACTTTTGCTCCCATCTGCCAACATCAACTCAAATCTGATCTGAAGGAGAAGTTTCAGTGTGTGTTTGAGGGGATTGCTAAAGCAGGAAACCCAACACTTCTGAATCAGATCTACACAGAGCTTTACATCACAGAGGGAGAGAGTGGAGAGGTCAATGATGAACATGAGGTCAGACAGATTGAAGCAGCATCCAGGAAACCAGTGAGACCAGAAACAACAATCAAATGTGAAGATAGCTTTAAACCCTTACCTGGAAGAGATAAACCAATCAGAACAGTGATGACAATGGGAGTGGCTGGCATTGGGAAAACAGTCTTAACACAGAAGTTCACTCTGGACTGGGCTGAAGACAAAGCCAACCAGGATATACAGTTCATATTTCCGTTGACTTTCCGAGAGCTGAATCTGCTGAAAGAGGAAAAGTACAGCTTGGTGAAACTTCTTCATCACTTCTTTAATGACACCAAAGAATCAGGAATCTGCAGGTTTGATATGTTCCAGGTTGTGTTCATCCTTGACGGTCTGGATGAGTGTCGACTTCCTCTAGACTTCAAGAACAACAAGATCCTGACTGATGTTAAAGAGTCAACCTCAGTGGATGTGCTGCTGACAAACCTCATCAAGGGGAAACTGCTTCCCTCTGCTCGCCTCTGGATAACCACACGACCTGCAGCAGCCAATCAGATCCCTCCTGAGTGTGTTGACATGGTGACAGATGTGAGAGGCTTTACTGACCCACAGAAGGAGGAGTACTTCAGGAAGAGCTTCAGAGATGGGGAGCAGGCCAGCAGAATCATCTCCCACATCAAGACTTCACGAAGCCTCCACATCATGTGCCACATCCCACTCTTCTGCTGGATCACTGCTACAGTTCTGGACCATGTGTTGAAAACCAGGGAGGGAGGAGAGCTGCCCAAGACCCTGACTGAGATGTACATCCACTTCCTGGTGGTTCAGTCCAAACAGGGGAATGTCAAGTATCATGGGAGAGCTGAGACAGATCCACACTGGAATACAGAGAGCAGGAAGATGATTCTCTCTTTGGGAAAACTGGCTTTTGAGCAGCTGGAGAAAGGCAACCTGATCTTCTATGAAGCCGACCTGACAGAGTGTGGCATTGATATCAGAGCAGCCTCAGTGTACTCAGGAGTGTTCACACAGATCTTTAAAGAGGAGCGTGGGCTGTACCAGGACCAGGTGTTCTGCTTTGTCCATCTGAGCATTCAAGAGTTTCTGGCTGCTGTTTATGTCATCGTCTCATTCATCGACTCTGGTGTCATTCTGCTGTCAGAACCACAATCAACCTCCACAGCATCTAAACCAAGAGACAAATCTCAGGTAAATCACCTCTGCCAGAGTGCTGTGGACAAGGCCTTACAGAGTCCAAATGGACACCTGGACTTGTTCCTCCGCTTCCTCCTGGGTCTTTCACTGGAGACCAATCAGACTCTCCTACGAGGCCTGCTGACACAGACAGGAAGTAGCTCACAGACCAATCAGGAAACAGCCCAGTACATCAAGAAGAAGATCAGGGAGAATCCCTCTCCAGAGAGAAGCATCAATCTGTTCCACTGTCTGAATGAGCTGAATGACCGTTCTCTAGTGGAGGAGATCCAACAGTACCTGAGATCAGGAAGTCTCTCCACAGACGAACTCTCCCCTGCTCAGTGGTTGGCTCTGGTCTTCATCTTACTGTCATCAGAAGAAGAGCTGGACGTGTTTGACCTGAAGAAATACTCTGCTTCAGAGGAGGCTCTTCTGAGGCTGCTGCCAGTGGTCAAAGCCTCCAATAAATCTGTGTATGTGCAAAGAAAACTGAATAGATTCAATATATTAAACCTATTATTCATACAGAGGAGAAAAATAAATATTTTCAAAGTTATTGTTTGTCGTTATCACTAATTCTCCTTCAGGCTGAGTGGCTGTAAGCTGTCAGAGAGAAGCTGTGAAGCTCTGGCCTCAGTTCTCAGCTCCCAGTCCTCTAGTCTGAGAGAGCTGGACCTGAGTAACAACGAGCTGCAGGATTCAGGAGTGAAGCTGCTCTCTGCTGGACTGGAGAGTCCACACTGCAGACTGGAGACTCTCAGGTAAGATCAGTTTACAGTTTTTTTAATTGAATTGACACATTTCTCCAAACTAAGGTCTGTGCTCTCAAAACAGTCTCTCAGGTCAGGATTCCTCAATCTGTTCAACAGATTTAAATCCTGCTTTACATGTAGGTTAATGTCAGTAAATAGACACCTGACCTGTGGAGGATTTTCTCTGTTTACATTATTTTTAAACCAGTTGTGAGCCTCTGAATTACTTTCCATGAAGCAAGCAAGTTTATTTCTATAGCACATTTTTATACATTGAATGCAATTCAACGTGCTTTACAAAAGAAAGGAAAAAAGATAGCATAAGATAAGAAGGCATAAAAGAATTCATTCATTATGACAAACATTTAAAGGCAATTTAAAGTGCTTTACATTTAAATGTAAAGAAATACAGAATACACTACACCATTAAAATAAACTATTTAAAGTCAAAAAAAAAAATCAATAGGAGTCATTAGGAATCATTCTTTCAATTTAAAGTGCGTAACATTAAAGGTAATAAAAGATATGAAATGGAGGAAAATAAAATTAAAATAAAATACCAAAATAGCAGGGACTTAGCTATAGGCAACACAGAACATGTCAGTTTTTAGCCTAGATTTGAAAATGGTCAGATTAGGGGCATGTCTAATATTATCTGGGAGTTTATTCCAGTTTTGTGTAGGGTGATAAGAAAGTGCTGCCTCCCCATGTTTTGTTCTGCCTCTGGGGACGGTCAACAAACTCTGCTGGAGATGAATGCATGGATCAGCTTGAAGATATTTCACTATTTCCTCTCCTTGCAGCATCAGTTGCTAAAACCTAAAATAGCAGAAAGGACTTCTAAGATTCTGTGACAAACTGAGACAAACTGTCAAACTGAACCAGCTGAAGCCACAGAGCCGAATCGATCGCTGGGCCAACTGTTTGCATTTGAGACAGTTACACTTTTTGCCAGAATTTGACTGCATTGTCACCAGTGTTAATTTCGTTGATGAATAATTTGTGTCATAATTTACGTCATTTTTTCATTGACGAAAACGAGACAATAACTAGCTTAAATAAAAAATAATTAATGATGACAAAAATTATGAAGAAATGTAGCCTATTGACATTTTCGTCAACGAATAAAAACGAGACAAAAAAGTTAGCAGGAGATTATTTGGGAAGAGAACCAAACAGAAGTAGTCTCTGTGTGGTCTGTCGCTCGGTCTCTCTCCCCCTCTCTCTCTGTCGCTCGGTCTCTCTCCCCCTCTCTCTCTGTCGCTCGGTCTCTCCCTCTCTCTGTCGCTCGGTCTCTCCCTCTCTCTCTCTGTCTGTCTCTCTCGCTCGCTCTCTCATCGGACCCGTCTGCCTCCCATTGCACTCGCGGGCGTGACGGACACTTTTTCCATGCCAAGAATACGGCCGGCTGAATTCCCAAAAAGAAGAACTAACAGTTATTAACGTCAGTCGGAATATAGCTGAGTGTCCGAGATTAGCAGATTAGCTGTATATAGGTGCTAGTCAGTATCCACTGAGTGGACTGATATTAACTATTAACTTTTTAACTCTGACTCTGAATTTTTGCTCTAAACTAAAGACTAGACTAAAACTAAAACAATTCAGATGACTAAAATATGACAAAAAATAAATGGCATTTTAGTCAAAAGACTATGACTAAAACTAAATCAAAATTTGCTGTCAAAATTAACACTGATTGTCACAACTATTTTCACAACTGTATACTAAAAAACATCTACCTATGTACCTTGTTTTGTGTGTGTGTGTGTGTGTGTGTGTGTGTGTGTGTGTGTGTGTGTGTGTGTGTGTGTGTGTGTGCAGGCTGTCAGGCTGTCTGCTCACAGAGGAAGGCTGTGCTTCTCTGGCCTCAGCTCTGAGCTCCAACCCCTCCCATCTGAGAGAGCTGGACCTGAGCTACAATCATCCAGGAGCCTCCATCCTCTGGTACAACATGCTGACCACCAAGCCCATGGTGAGGACACACACACACACACACACACACACACACACACACACACACACACACTCGTCCAGATAATGAGTGTGTTTACTTGCACACCAATGTGTTCTCTCCTCTTCTCTTCTGTTCTCTTCTCTCCTCTTCTCTTCTCTTCTTCTCTCATCTTCTCTCATTTCTCTTCTTGTGTCCCTTCTTTTCTCTTCTGTTCTCCTCTCTTTTATCTTCTCTTTTCTCTTGTCATCTTTTCTCTTCTCTTCTTTTCTCATAGCTCTTTTCTTCTCTCTTCTTTTCTTTTCAAGTCAAGTCAATCTTTCAATTAACCAGCTTTACTCGCATGAATGTCAAAAACAATATTACCAAAGCAATTAAATATATGAAACAATCAATGTAAATCAAAGAAGTAAGTTAATCACCATTTAAATAGATCCTTAAATATATCCTAAATCCTTGTATCAGTGTATGTTTTTGTGTGCGTGGTTGAAGCCTTCCATCTTCTATTTTCTTCTTTTGTCTTTTCTTCTTCTCTTCTCTCCTCTACTCTGCTGTTAACTTCTACTTCCTGTGTGTCTCCTGTACCACAACCAGAATTAAAACCAAAACACGAAGCAGAATTAAAACCAAAACACGAAGCAGAACCACAACCTCATCCGAACCATGACATCCAGCATGAGTGCTAGTACCAGAACCAGCACTACAACCACAACCACCATCAGAGCCACCACTAGAACCAAAACCACAATCAGTACCAGAACCATAACAATGACCACAACCAAAACCAGAATTACAACCAGAACCATTGCAACCACAATCAGAACCACAATCAGAACCTGAAATAGAACCCAAATCACAACCAGAGCTACAACCAGAACTAGAACCACAACCAAATTCACGAGTTACCAAAGTTACTAAAATACATTTGTCCACATTTATTGTACTTGGAGATTATAGCAAATGCCTCCACATCACAGATATGCATCATCTTCCTCTGTGAACTAAGGATGGCCAGTGAGTGAAATATAAAATATAAATGTGTATCTCTACAGGCGCCGAAGCCCAGAGGAACCCAGAGGCCCAAATCCCTTGGACCAAGTTCTGCAAGGTGGGCAACAGTCGCAGTCCAACACAGTTTGGTTTGGTTTGGTGTTTCCTCTGCAGGAGAAATTACAAAAATATCTGTCTATCAGTTTGTTTTTTAGCAAAAACAAATCTTGCTGGCTAGCTAGCATGCTGACGCTACCTACCAAGACCGTAGCTAACGTTAGCTCTTCATCACTGGAAAACCCTTTCCAGCTTTTAGTGGGGTTTTTTTCATTTAGTTCTGTCCATTTGACGAATGCTGAGCTGATACTGATCCAGTATCAGAACGCTCAGCACAAGTTTCTTTTTGGTTTCTTTCTTGCAGGTGGAGGATCAGTAGATGTAGAGTCTGACATCATTACTGCTAACGTTTTCATCCTCAATTGCGGATTGTAGCTTTAATGATAAAAGCGAGAAGAAAAAAACCCCACAAATTATGCAGGTGAGGTAAGAAACCTCTAAGGCAGGGCTATTCAATGATATTGTTCAGGGGGCCACATTGTCAGAAAGCTAAGGGCCCAGGGGCCGGACATTTCATTATGTACACTTGACACAACGCGCCACCACGTTTTCAAAACTTTTATTTTGCTACATTGCAAAAGTAGCCTAATCATAATTTAAAAAAGAAAATAAATAGGCATACTTTAAGTAATTAGCTTAAGTGCTTAATTTAATTTTCTTTATTTTTTTCTTTGTCTTTATTTACACATATTTCTCAGTCCAGTCGCTGTTGAATTGACGGTTTTCGGCATCAACTTTTCTTCAGCGTTGATAGTGACACTGATGATACGATAATTTGCATATCAATATATAATGCTGCACTTGTTATGCGCACCGCTGACCTGGGCCAGTTTCGGCGTACGCCGGTAGCAATTACAAGTGCATCCGGACTATGTAGAACAGGATCTGGTTTACAGTACACAGGAGCACTCTGCTGGTTTGAAGGATTTATTGTGGCAAAAATGTCCGTTGTTCGCGTTATTTTTTTTTCTTCAGGTTTCAAATTTTATTTATTTGTAAACAGAACTGATCGGCGGGCTCGTCTGACTTGATTGGCAGGCCGGAGTTGGCCCGGGGCCGCCAATTGAATAGGCCTGCTCTAAGGGCTTGTACAATACATTTCACCTCAAAAGAACTCAATGACACAAAGAACTTTTGTGTCATTGAGTTTATGAATGGGGTAATCTGTCTTTTGATGCCATTTTTTGCACTAGTGTTATTTAATTTATTTTTATTTTCCTAATGTATTCTTATTTTCCTGACTTGTCAGGTATGCATTTTGGTATACATTTTCCTTTGCTGAGTTTTGATCATTTAGATTGTGTTATCCAGTTCAGGTGGGTCGTCTTTGGAGGTGAGATGTTTTTAGCACTAGGTTTCTTTGACTCAATTATTCTTCTTCTTCTTTGCAGGTTTAGGGTTAGCAATTCATTTTATGAAAAACAACTTTTTCCTCTTATCTCTTATGCTTTATTATGTCTGTGCCAAACTAAATACCTAAGATGTAAATATTATGTAAAAATGTGAACATGAACTTATCTTTTGTCTGGGAGCAGAACATCAACGAGAAGAGCTTCCCGTTCTGGTTGTGGATCGAAGGCATCCTGGACCTGATTAAAACACACCTCCTTCCCCTCTGGAACGACGGGTTAGTCCCTCAGTCTGGTTGCCGCTAACATGAACGACCTCAAGATGCTGCTGCTATTTTTTTGTATTTACTTGCATCTTGAACCCGAACCATTCAAAATCTTGTCGTGCAGCAAGAATCATTTGGTCGAAAACGGTTTCTGATGCAATGACTTCCTCTGTGATTATATTTAAAACAGACCAATGTGAAAAATAGACACTCAAAACTTTGATTTTGTTGTTAAAATCAACACTGAATGTCAGAACATCACCCTACTGCAGCAGCAGTTCACTTTCATGTGTCCTCCAGCGCACCAAGACCAAATTTAAAAATAAGATGATATGATAAATGATACAACAAACAAACCGTCTTGGGTGGTGCAGCATTGTGACCCTGTATATTAGGATGCATGTTTGATCCATGTATCGCTCTTATTTTGTAAATTTGGTCTAAAGGCCACATGGATATGGAGAACAGCGCAGCAGGGTGAATGGTGAACTTGGACATGGAGTGTTCAAACTGGATTTTAACCACAGAATCAGAATCTGAGTCTCTGTCTCTCTGTCTCTGCAGCTCCATCATGGGTTTCATCAGTAAGGAGAGGGCGAAGGCGCTTCTGAGTGACAAGTGTCCTGGGACTTTCCTGCTGAGGTTCAGCGAGAGCAGCAGAGAGGGAGCCATCACCTTCACCTGGATAGAGCACGATGTGCATGGTGAGCAATGGGAGGAGGAATAAGACTGTGTGAAATTGCATTTCCTCGACCACATTTTGTGTGGATTAAAAAAAGTATAAAGCCGTGATCAGATAGGAGCTTTTTTCTCCTGCTCAAACACAAAGTTCAGCTTTGAGCGTCACAAGTAACAGAGAACTATCTAATCAGAGTTAGAAAGCTAACCTGAAGTAACAAGGAGGATAACGTTGAAAATAAAAGGAAGTTAGCGATGGCTCTGCCTGCTGTTGAAGCAAGGGTCTGTTTTCGCATTGACATTATGTGTGGCACGGCTTAAAATGAAGCATGTTCAACTTGATGGAAGCATTTTTATAATGTTAATATTTTGTTTTCTCCATGTTATCTCAATGGAAAAATCATAACTGGTCAAGTAGGGATTCAAAAAGGGGTTGCTGAACACTTTTTGAAGGAGTTCCTCAGGGAACCTTCTGGGGGTCCCCTGTGTTTGCAGTCTGGACAGGACAAACTCACCATTATACTGACGAGAAAGCTTTTCCTCTTCAGAGTCTGATCATGCATCTCTCTCCTCCTAGATAAGCCAGTCTTCACCTCAGTGGAGCCGTTCACAAAGAGTGACCTGACCGCCGTCTCGCTGCCGGACATCATCCACACCTACAAGGTGATGGCCGCCGAGAACATCCCAGAGAACCCCCTCCGCTTCCTGTACCCCGACATCCCCAAGGACGAGGCCTTCCGGAAGTACTACACAGAGAGTAAGTCCTGCAAGGCCCCGGGCAGCTGTTTACAAAATGTATAACGAACATACTTATACATATGAAGAGTTTATTCCAAAAAACTAGATATCTATTTTGAAAAAAACCCCATTATCTTTAGTTCATCATTCATTATCTCTAAAACATATCCAAGATCCAGTTCCATGAAGATCCATGAACTAACTCTTCATTTACATACATATATACATATATATACACTTTTATTGTTTAGGCATATTGCCTTTTATATATTGTTATATTGTTATATATTGTTGTTTTATTGTATCTAATGCAATTTGTAAGTTTGTTTAAAAAATTGTAATAGAGTGTATTATTAATTGTCATGAGACTTTGAGGTGAATTTGAATCTTTGTGTAATCGACTCTTCCAGAGCCCATGGACACAGAGAGTCTCTACAAGAAGACGAAGTTCATATCCGTCTCAGAGGAGTAAGTAGAGAAAACCTCAATCACAAAAAACATTCAGGATAAATTATGCAATGTGTTGAATAAATCAAGTGCATTCTCTTATTTACATTTACAGTAATGGGAATTATTTAATAGTAATCATGGAAATAAAGGAAAATGAAATTGAATATATAATTTCTAGTTTTATATCACTAAATGCACGTCAAACACTTTAAAGCACTTTCATCCTAGATTCACCATGAAGGGTTTTCCAAATCAGAGGGATGTCAGTGGTAAATTATGCTAATGTAAAGTGTCTTTGAGTACCCTGAAAAGCACTCTACAAATAAAATTTATTATTATTATTATTATTATTATTATTAGATATGGAGATATCCCACAATGGAAAAACAACAAATATACAAACATACAAACACAGCCCCCTAAGCACAAAACACAATACACAAATCCAAACAGGACAAAATCTGCATCTGCATCCATTAGTGCCAAACACTGTATATTTGATCTAGTTCATAAACCAATAGTTTGCAATCCATATAGAGTAGAGTATGAGGTAGTGTTGTAGTACTCGAGATCGGTCTTGGTCTCGAGACCGGTCTTAAGACCACATTTTGCTGGTCTCGGTCTCGTCTCGGACTCGACTGCATTTTTACTCGGTCTTCACTCGGTCTCGGACAAAGAGGACTCGGAATTTTATTTCAAGACCAGTCGAGACCACAAGTGCAGTAACATCGTTACCTGCCGGTGCATTGTCTGACTCTGATTTATTTTTTACTGTGATTGGATATAAAACTTTCCCCTTCAAATTGCAACCGATAACTTGGCTTATTTTAAGTTTGAAAGTTTATTAACCATTAAACGCTGCCTCACCCCCCTCTGAGCTGCACCAAGAAAGAGAACGCAGGATACAGGAGGAGAGAGCACCATGTGTGGCTGAGGAGGAGAGAATGAGAATAGTACAATTTGCCTACAGAAATCACAGAGAGTTTTGCAAAACAGTTCTAAGAACAAACACTGAGTCTATACAGGCACATGGCGCGTTCAATTCAATGCGGTGCATTAAAGCATTGCGACACAGTTATCGGTTAAATTATAATTTCACTAATGTTAGGCTTAAATTCCACAAGGTAATAACGTTACCGTTAAAGTCTGTAGTGCAGCAGAAGACGTGTTATCAGGTTACTGTTTATACCGTTACTAACACAGGAGAGTAAATTGTGGAATTTTAAGTTTCACTTTGGTCTGCACAGCGGGGCTCTGGCAGACTGAGTAGGGGAGAGCGGGGCAAGTTGTCACATTGGTCAAAGTCAAATCACTATAACATAAAAACAATTTGTAGCCTATACATGACAGTAAGTTTATGTTTCTTCTCATTTCAGGAATCAAAATAATTACACATTGTGACATAAAAGCAAGGGTCAGCTATAACCTGATAATAATTGTGAATGTTTTAGTGAAGCTCTGTGCTCAGGGTGTTTTAACACTTCTGTTTCATTCTGCCCACTGTCTTGAGCCTTTCCAAAGGTCAGTGAAATCGAATTGCAATGTTTCAAAGGATTGCCTTCTGTCACCGAGTACATACTGTACATCCATTTGTATTTTACTTAAATTCCTAAATGATGCTTTCTTTCTTTTTGAATTTTAGCAGAGAAATTGTGTAAATGTTGAGCCATCACTCTGATTACATGGTCTTGAAAATGGACTCGCATTGGTCTGGTCTCGGTCTCGACTCGGTCTCGCCCCCCTTCGGTCTTGGTCTTGACTCGGTCTCGCCCCCTCAAAGTCTTGGTCTTGACTCGGACTTGATACGCTCTGGTCTTGGTCTTGACTCGGTCTCGGTTTAGGTGGTCTCGACTACAACACTAGTATGAGGAATTTATCTATCATATGTTACTTTTCTCCTCCTATCCCATGCTTTAAAGAGATATTCAGAGAATGCAAAAACATATATGTTATATATGTTATGCTATATATTATGCTATGCCATGCTATACTATTCTACACTATACTATACTATACTATAGGGCTGCACAATTAATCGTATTAAAAACGCGATCTCGATTCATACCTCTATGTGATCTCATTTCTAAATGACAATGATTCTGTCGCATGTTCATCAGGGACATCTGTTGCATCATACCAAGCGCTCCTAACAAGATGACAACACCGTTTCACCACGTGACAGAATGCGCACATGCAGAGCGGGCAGAAGGGAAAACAACTCCAGAGACAAAATGTAAAACAGTAGACACACACGGGAAACACTTGTTCAAAGGTCGTGTTCTAAATAAAAGAAGAAGAGAGATGTAAGTCCATTGTTTTTATAAGTGTTGGATTCATCAAGCGTTTGAATTAAGCTGTTTTGTCTGTTAAAAAATAAGCTCATATCTTTGACAGGCCCAATGCATTGCCACACGGTTATCAATTAAACTAATTCCACTAACGTTACTTAAGTACCAGAAGGTAATGATGCTACCTACCGTTAACGTTTGTAGGGCAGCAGATTAGGAGTTATCAGATTACTGTTTACATTAGTGATGCGCTGGTCAGGTTTTTTTTTTACCTGCGACCACCCGATCCGACACATCCGAACCCGCCCGACACATTTTCATACACATAAAACAACGACCCGAAACTGATCCGCAACTTGAAAAAAAAAGATTCAGGAAGCCAGGTAATTTCCCAAAGACTCCTGTAACTAAGGCTATACTTAATGCTGTGCTGCTGTGTGCACATAATGAAATGTATGTCGGAATAAACCAGCTGGAGATTGGAGACGTTTATTCCGTTAATAAAATTTAAATTTCACTGTAATTTAGTCTATAGCCTAATTACATTGTGGGTGTACTGTCTGAAGCCCATTTGACCCACAAAGTTGATGTGACAGTCCCATTACAGGCATTATCATATTTTTTGTTGTTTCTGTCTGTATCAAGCAAAAGAGTGCAGTAAAAAATTATATTAAAAATAGTTTTGCTTAAAAATCGTGAGAGAGAATCGTGATCTCAATTCTAAGCAAGAAAATCGAGATTCTCATTTTATCCAGAATCGTGCAGCCCTACTATACTATACTACACAGTACTATTTTATACTATACTATTACTTTACATTACTATACTATACTGCCATGCTGTACTATACCATACAATGTGTTATAGGGCTGTATGTTAACTTATTTTGCACATAGCACTGGCGCTACAGAGGTTGATAGATTTGTAGCACAGGCCACAAAATTGTAGCACGCGTATAAAACGTCTGCTACCAAAAAACAACCACAAGTAGTGCAGTTCATCACATAAACAGGTATGTGACTGGCAAGGGACATTCATTCATACAGGGCACACAAAATACAAACTTGAACAAGAAATGTTTTCAGACAAACATTTTCTTTATTTGCCCATAATGGTAAATTGCAGGGACATAACAACTGTAGGCTATACAAAACATCAATATATTACGCTTCAAATTAGGGGTGTGAATCTTTGGGAATCTCACGATTCTACTTGATTCCGATTCTTGGATGTCCGAATCGATTCAGAATCAATTCTCGTTTCAAAACCGATTCTCGATTGAATGAATAGAAAAGGGGGCACTATTTTCAGTCTCTTGCTCCAGTATACTGTGTGCCAACCATTCACTGGTGTCCTTAGTCCACTGAAATACAATATGAAACATAACTGGCAATTAAGATAAATGGTCTGCAGCCTTTTTATTATTAAAAAGTTAACTGCATTAATTAATGAATAAATTAATTTGAAAGCATCTTACAGTCTCCTGCCTGTATGAGAATAACAAATTGAGGGGGAGGCGGAGTGCTCCGCTGTGTTGTTATTAACGTTCAGTCTCCAGCAGAGCAGCCTCTCTGCACCGCGAGCTCCGGGGAAAGCCATCGCTGTCCAAGACGCTGAGCGGGCGCTGGGTTTTTGAGGTGAAACTGAGCACCGAGTTATTTTCTTCACCTCAGAGTTAGTTTAAGTTGTTTAATGCTGCAGTGTGTGTTGGTCAGCTGGTCTCGTTTGTTACTGCTGATCGCACAATATAAGCTGTAGACTGTCTGCGGGTGCTGCACTAGGAATTATGGGATTGTTCCCTAGGAATTGTGGGAATTGGTGTTGGATGTATGGACTCTACGCAGCCGGGGACATGATTTTTAATCACACGATAGACTACAACTACCAAGTACAATAGCGATGCACCATCGAGTCACCACACACACAAACAAACCCTCACTTCACACAAACAAGCGGCTCCACACACACACGCAAAACTGTATCACACGGGTGTAGCTGCGGTAAATTCATTCATCGCACAGACCGATTTTTTCGTTTTTCATATATAGAGTATAGTAAATATAGAGTAGCCTATAGTAAATGTTTTTTTGTTTGTTTCTTTTGTTCACTCAGGGATTTAGATAGAACTCTGGTCGCGAAGATAGTTTTGTTTGTTGTTTTGGCCTTTGGTTCACCTGAAGTCCAGCTTCATAGACTGTAGGAAATAAGTGCAGTCTAGCTTCACTGTCTATAAACTACGCTCACTGTGTGTAGCAATAAATTGCTCACTTTTGCCTTTCATATTTGCTCTCTGTTTCTGGTCCTTATGTTGCGCTCTCTTTCCCCTAGACCGGGGTGTAACACATAGTACAGTCCATCATATGTCACACTTCACAACACCGACTCCATATATGATCCTCTGCAAGCCCCAAACCCCCAAAATACAGACAGCCGATACATTTTTATCACTTTTATTGAACATTTTGTCTGTGAATAAATATTTCGATTGCCTGTGACACCCAGCTACTGACGGACATGAGAGCTGAAGCGGTATAAAGACACATGAAGAAGAAACAGAACGACACCAAACACAGTACATTCAAAACACTTCAGTCCCAGGCTGAGCCGGACCGACACTAATGGATATCACTGAATATCAATTACAACAGCTGAGTGATTGATCGGCAGGCTGGGGTCAATTCATTTGATCAAAGTAAAGTGAAATCCCTATTGCTAGCTGTATCTCACAATCATTCATTTGCTATTGCTAATAATTATGTCTTCATATATTGCAATTTTTTGGGTTTAGTAATTTTTTGCTCCTGGAAAATGTCAATCAAGGCTATTTCATAACTGAAATAATTGTAAATGAATTAATCCCAACCCAGGGAGCTGATAGTCACCTACTGCTCAATATTTCAACAACATTTGAATTCTAGATTGCAGTTATCACATGAATGTTGATTGCCTGGTTCAGGCGTTTTAAACTTGCAGCACAAGAAATGCAGAGAAATTGAAGCACAAGAACATCCAGACTTCTCCAACACGCTAAAAACACACAATCCACCTTTTGACAAAAAAAAAAACAAACAACCTAGTTGAAGTGCACAGCTTTTCAAGTATGAAAGATTCTTCTGCACATAACAAGTTTGTGCATCAACCGTCTCGGCATCAAAAAGAGCTCCAACAGTTTGGATTTTAGTGTCAGGCTTTCAAATCGCTCTGGACTCTTTTCACCTTAACGAGTGGAAACAGACTGCTGTTCAGTGAAAACAATCTGAGAAATGTTCCAAGTCCGAACCATCAGAAAACACACAGAGAGACTCATCGCTGCTGTGGGGTCAGCACATTATTTCCTAAACGTCAGATTTGCAAGATTTTGAAAAATGACTATTTTAACGTTGAGAGCAATGTTTTAAATATAAAGGCCACTGGACTCGAAGAAATATATTTCGCATTTGCGGGATTTGAAATGAGACTTTCACTGTCTGATAGCACAAACAGACCAGAATACACGTGAGATTTCTGGCTTTTAAAACTCACTTTCACATTGCTAAAATGTGACTTTGTGTCGATTACAGGCCTGAGCTCCAGGCGTATGCTGTACATAAAAACGTTTTTCCTGAATTCAAGCAAAAACATGAAAATGAACTGTTACAACCCGGCTCACAGGAGTAACAATGAGGGGAGACATACGCCAAAGTAAAAGTTAAAACAATGATTTATTAACTAAAACTAAGGGGTAAACAACACAAACTACATCAAACGGAAAGAACAGAACAAAATGTGGTGTATAGGTGAGGAGGGAGAGAGCAACTGATGGTCAGTTGTACCCTGCTCAACCAAATTGGCTGCAACCCCCAGTCCTATTACTTGGAAATGCTAAAAGTGTGCTTTAGTGCATCTACCAAACTGCTCCAAAGTAGGACACTCATCTCCAAATTCACTTCCATATTTGAACCAATGAGAATCAAACCTACTGCCATGGTGGCAAACAAAACCACAATGACATAGCAGCCACCCAAAAAGCTGCACAACCATGTACAACCCAAGGTAACTCGTTGCCAAACAAAGCATAGTGCTGGCCACACCAGCACGATACAAAGATACACTTGCACGCCAAACCAAAATGCTACAAAGCAAGAGCAGGTAACTTGCACCAAGCCTTCAGGAAACACTAGCAGTATCCAAACTCTCAAAGCTCACAATGCCTACCTATACAATTTCTCAGTCCTCAACACCAGCCACATCACAGAGCCACAAGAAACCTAATTAACAAAAAAACAAAACAAAAGGAGGACCAGACATGGCTACAGTGCACCCAGCAGAAATGGTCAGGCAGCCTACTCAAACAGAGCTTCCCCACTAGCTACCTAACCAGTAACTAGCTAAATACACCAAGGCCAAACACTTATCACGGTCCCCACCAACAAACCTCTCCAGCACTGGCGGATGCCAGAGGTGGCTCTCCCCTCATCAACAACACAAAACTACTGGCACATAAATGATACCAGGCAACCAATGAGACAGGAAAAAAAAAAAAAAAAAAAATGACCAGCGGGGACATACAGTAATCCAAACCATAGTACAGACTAAGTCAAACAAAACCAAATACTGACGTATAACTCCCCAAAACATTACCATTATGGACATATGAATCCCGGACGAGCCCCCATATGTTACAACCCAGCTCACAGGAGTAACAGTGAGGGGAGACATACGCCAAAGTAAAAGTTAAAACAATGATTTATTAACTAAAACTAAGGGGTAAACAAACAACATCAAACGTAAAGAACAGAACAAAAGCTGGTGTATAGGTGAGGAGGGAGAGAGCAACTGATGGTCAGATGGCTTTTTAAAGCCCAAGGAGTTCACCAGCCCCAGAGCCGGTGAACACCGAGCCAGGAGAGTGGGAGGGTCGCCACATGAACTCAGGCTTGTTTTGTGTTGTAAATGTCAGAGTTTGTTGACTTGTTAAACCTTTACAGTAATCCAGCGGTTCAGTCTGGCGGCAGCTGGTCGTAGTGGATCGGGGGAAACTGCTGTTAGCGCTGGCAGTGTCTGTTTGATATGTAGAGACTGAAGCTTCACTTGATGAATCGGCAGGAGCACACAATCTGAACTTTGGCTGTTTTTTTTGCCCGTTTTGGGGCATGTCTAATATTATCTGGGAGTTTTGTGTAGCGTGATAAGAAAGTGCTGCCTCCCCATGTTTTGTTCTGCCTCTGGGGACGGTCAACAAACTCTGCTGGAGATGAATGCATGGATCAGCTTGAAGATATTTCACGATTTCCTCTCCTTGCAGCATCAGTTGCTCAAACCTAAAATAGCAGAAAGGACTTCTAAGATTCTGTGACAAACTGAGACAAACTGTCAAACTGAACCAGCTGAAGCCACAGAGCCGATCATGGATGGATTACTGAACGGGCCGACCGGGCACAGGCCCAGGGGCCCGAGAGCTCAGGGGGGCCCCTGAGCCAGAGCCTGATACATGATGATGCTGTCACTAACTTTACATTTACTGCCCTGCAGTCAAAGGGCTTAGTCATTTATATCAACACCAAAGCCCCAAACTTCCCCCTATGATAACCTAAACATTAGTTTTGAAGGTGTCAACATGGCTCTGTCACAGTCAGTGTTCCCCTCAGTTTATCTATAGCGCTTTAGCAGTAAAGCACTGCATTATTGTCCAAAGGCCTTGTAATGTAAAGTCATGGTTTACCAAGACCCCAAAATGTTGTTTTCCACTCCTGATCTGTCAGTAGGGCCCACTGACT
The DNA here is from genome assembly GCF_046629955.1 of Centroberyx affinis. Taxonomy (NCBI): domain Eukaryota; kingdom Metazoa; phylum Chordata; class Actinopteri; order Beryciformes; family Berycidae; genus Centroberyx; species Centroberyx affinis. The sequence continues at coordinate 79,547 of NW_027281438.1, forward strand.
CATATACCATGCAGCTGCTGTGTGGCCAGACAGTAGATTTTGGGGCATTGCAGGCAATCAGCGGCATTTTGCACTTTAAAATATGTGTTTTAGGCCTAGAATAATATGTGTTGCACCTTGTAATTCCATTGTAATTGTTTATTTAGTTTTCTCTCCCATAAGTGCAATAACAAAAAAAGATAATAGGCATAGCAATATTATATACCCAATCAGAGCATACAATAGTTTTTTATGTTCATCTCACTTTTACATTTAAAAAACAGTTTTGAATATGAATTTGAATCAGTCTTTAATAGCCTAGTATCCTACATATGTTATCATCATCTTTCAAAAAAGATAAGCTTATAGGCTTCCACTTTTATGTCCATCCTCACTAGATTAACGGGTGTGTTAGGTAAGACTATTTCATGATTTGTTTAGCCTTCAGAGGTCTACCTGTTGTTGCTGTTTAAATTGCAACATGACTTGCAGTCAGTTGTTAGAGACTTAAACAGATTCCAAAACTATATTCAGATAGGTGTCTTTCTAACATGCTGTTGGCTTTGAGTGTGTAAATTGTGAGCTGTAAATCCTGAGTTGAGATTCAGGTGATATTGTGCGATTGGCTCTGCGTATACTTTAAAACGGATCCCCTTTATTAAAACACTGAGGAGAAAACTAGTAAGAGCAGCTCCTGACCACAGCCAGGCCTGCTGTTCACAAGTGAAACAACGATTGTGTCTCATAAGGAGAAGCTTCTCTCACCTGTTGTCAGACAGTCTGTTCCTTCTGGAGGTGAGCAGCAAACTTCCTGAACTGAACAGCCGCTCCACAGGCGCTAGATGGGGTCGGGGTTTTGTACTTCATGTAAATGTTTTGGATGTTTGCGAACCGGTTGAGGGTCTCAATTCCAGATCCTCCTGACCTCAAATAATCCATCACTTCTTCTTCTGCTGAGTAGCTGTTTGTCCACCAGCGTCCTGCTCTGAAATCCAGATCTCTTGTTTAGTCGGAGTGTGTTTGTCGTTGGCAGTGGAGGCTCCTTGTCGGGTTGTTTTTCCCTGAGTTTCACGTTGCTGTGTTGCGTATCAAATGCTTTGAAAAACTGGATGTTGTGTTTTTCTCTGTGGAAAGAGTTTTGCTGCCACACAAAGTTTACAACGGACGATAATGTTCTTTGATCCTTGACTGAGATCAGTTCAAAGTAACGGGAAAACTTCCAGCTGCTGAAAGTCTGCGTCTCTCCCTCACCCTCCAGCTTTTGTTTTGCTTTTTTAGCGAGTAGCGACGTAAACCTGCTGCATGTCCTGAAGATATGAAGAAAAAACCAAACAGGGATTTGAAAAAATAAAAACCTTTGAACATAACACAGTAACCGAGCGTTACTGGGATTAGAAACTGTAATGTAATTAAATTGTAATCCCTTACACTACTGTTACTAAAAAAAGTAATCACATTACTGTAATGCGTCACTGAGTAGCCTAACGCGTTACCGCCCAACACTGGTGCCCAGGGGCCGTTTGTCTCATAATCCGCCTATGGAGCCGATCACTGGGTCAACTGTTCGCATCTGAGAGAGTTACACTATTTGCCAGAATTTGACTGCATTGTCACAATGCTATTCATAATGCACACTATTTTCACAGCTGTATACTAAAAAACATCTACCTATGTACCTTGTTTTGTGTGTGTGTGTGTGTGTGTGTGTGTGTGTGTGTATGGGTGTGTGTGTGTGTTTGTGTGTGTGTGTATGTGGTGGATATGAGTGATGTTGTATGGAAAATCAGAAAATCACTTTTCAAGGTTATGAAGGTTATTTGTTTCCTTTATGAAGAGATTATGCTGGTCTGACTTTATTTAACCCCACAGTGTGGACCATGGTGGAGAGCAGAGGTTGAAACCAGGTCTGAGGAAGTGTAAGTGTGTATTTAGTTTTATATTCATGAAAACAAAGCAGCACACATTCAGCTTCTACTTAAATAGAAAGCTCATGTATGACATCTATTTATTCAAATCCTACTGTGAAAAAAAGATGGCTGACAAAATGTGTCATCATGAAACTGAAAAAATGAACAGTCAATCTGTTAATAAATCAACAGATAATAAACACAACAGGTGTATTAGATGAGAAGCTGCTGCTGTATTGTGTCTTGTTCTCTCATCAGATGCCTGTGAACTCACACTGGACCCAAACACAGCACACAGAAAGCTCTTCCTGTCTGAAGACAACAGAAAGGTGACGAGGGTGGAAGAGGAGCAGCCATATTCTGATCACCCAGAGAGATTTGACTACTGGAGACAGCTGCTGTGTAGAAATGGTCTGACTGGTCGCTGTTACTGGGAGGTCGAGAGGGAAGGAGAGGTTTCTATAGGAGTGACTTACAGAGGAATCAGAAGGAGAGGAGAGGGTGCTGACTGCTGGATTGGAGGGAATGAAAAGTCCTGGAGTCTGTTCTTTGGTAACAGTTACTCTGTCTGGCACAATAACAGAAGAACAGACATACCTTCCCTCTCCTCCTCTGGTTCTAACAGAGTAGCAGTGTATCTGGACTGGCCTGCTGGCTCTCTGTCCTTCTACAGAGTTTCCTCTGACACACTGAGCCACATCCACACCTTCCACTCTACATTCACTGAACCACTCTACCCTGGGTTTGGGTTTGTGTTTGGTTCCTCGGTGTCTCTTGTCAGATAGAGGAGGGAGAGAGAAACACTCAGTCTGCTGACCAAAGACAGCTGCTGAAATGATAGTTCACTCGGACAGGATCTCTCTCACACACACACACACACACACACACACCTACATCTTAATGTGAGAATAGTAATGTTTGTATTTTCATGTGATTACTTTACTGTAAACAAACATCCATCAGTCAGTGTAAACAGAGTGTATTCTGTGTGTTGGGAAACTGAACAGGGTTTTAACAACACACACGTACAAGAACGTGAACATTTTATTGTGAAAATGAAATGAATGAGAAATGAAACCAGACAGAATCGAGTCTGTTGTTGGTGATTGACAGGTTAAAATATCTTTCTTTTGCAACTTATTATTTTTAGCAGTATTTTATTCTCATCTCGTCATCCAAAGCTAAACATATAATTAGATTACAATTATCCTAAAATAAATACATTTGTTGTTCTCTTGTGTCTTTGTGTTTTGAAAGTATATCTCTGTACTTATGTTTTCTATTCTTAAATGTAAAGCACATTGTATTGCCTTGTGTATGAAATGTGCTCTATAAATAAACTTGACTTGATCACTTTTCAGCCCAAATAAGGGATTGTGGCCCCGCCCCCTTTCAGTCTAGTAAAATGATGTTAAAGCCTTTAACTGTCCAACACTAATATTGACTGTTTCTGCTTTCAGGTTCCTCTGTTCTGCTTTTCTTTATTAGTTGAGCTGATTCTGATGAAAACAATAAAAAATCTCTACAGACTGAGCTCAGCATTCAGCATTTCATCTGAACAACATCCACAACATGGCTGTTAAAGATGTAAAAAAAAATGTAATTATTAATTATTATTTCACCCATTATAAGAACAGAATGATTTGTAAACAAAAACAAAACTGGATCTGGAGAGAATCTGAATGAAACACTTGAGAGGAAAAGAGGCTGAACAAAGATGTCAGAGACTCAGATTCACAGATTGATGTTTAGGATCAAAATAAAATAAAATATAGGTGCAAGAAAATGTATTCTCAGCCAACTAAGGTAATGCAGTTGGACCGTTCTGTTTTGGTGTATTGAACCTATAGATTTTTTTTTGCAATTGGAGTAAAAATCTCTTTTTTTTTATCAAGGGAGAACTGATCACGAAAGCAGCATCCAGGTAGTAAGATGTCCGAAATAGATAGAGGTAAACTCCACTGGACTTAAAGAGTGTCAGTCATCCAGGTAGCAAAATGTCTTCAACTCTTCATTTTAAGTCCACCCTAACCCTAACCCTAACCCATAAAAGTTGTAAAACACATTACAAAATGTATTCACCTTGTAGAATTTGGTTATGAATAATAATAATATTAATAAGTCTGATGACGCTGACAAGTCAAGTGAAAGCATCTTATGAGAAAACTATCAGCGCTTCAACAATGACAAGGTTTATTAGATCAGTCCATATTGATATCAGCTGCTTTGAAACTAGACTTGGTTTATCATCCTTTTTATACATGGTAGTGGTGTGTGTGTGTGTGTGTGTGTGTGTGTGTGTGTGTGGCTGGCTAGACGAAACAAAGGACTACTACTATTTCTAACCTGTGATGTTTAGGCTATCTAATGAAAACGGTTGCAGTTGACAGAAATGGTTTTATATAGCAGATCACTTCATTCCCATTGCAGACACAAAGAGAACAACATTTAATTTCTTATCAAATGTAGCACCAACCAAGTGATAAACATTTTATTTTGCCAGTGTAAAAGAATATTACATTGGTCACTGTGAGTGACCAACCCCCACTATAATGTTAACTCATCACTGATACACACACACACACACACACACACACACAGTGATTGACAATAGTCTTACTGCTACCATTTTCCCTATTTTTTAATGTTCCCTATTTATAGCTGTTGCTTCTCTCAATGCAATTATATCATGTTATATTATATTACAGTCACCCACTTGACTGAGGGGAGAATCAAAAAGTTGACATTAAACTTATGTGCTTCTAATGATAATGACATTGTCATGATTGTTAATTTAATATTATTAGGCCTAATCATTCTTATTCTTACTTTTTACTTGTTGTGAATGTGCTTTTGCAATACTGTACTGTAGATGGTCATGCTAATGGTCATGCTGGTCTCCACCGCTCCCACACACAAAGCGGGCAATACACTCGATCTGATTTTGACTCAGAACTGTTCCACGGCAAATCTGACTGTCACTCCCCTACATCTGTCAGACCACTTCTTTGTTCAATTCATGGTTTCCTTGCCGGAACATCCTCACGTTCCGCCGCAAATGGTCTCCTTCAGACGGAACCTCCGGTCCCTCACACCGGCTCGGCTCTCCGATGAGGTCACGGCTACCATGCCCCCTCATAATGAGTTCTCCTCACTCCATGTCAATGAGGCTACAGACACACTCTGCTCCTCACTAGCTGTCTCTCTAGACAATCTCTGCCCACTCTCATCTAAACCTGCTCGTAAAACCCCCACTAGCCCATGGCTCACCGGTGTCATCAAAGAGCAACGGGCGGGGCTCAGAGCAGCGGAGAGAAAATGGCGCAAATCCAGTGATCCCACTGACCTCACTGACTATCAAACTCTCTTGTCGGCATTCTCCTCCCATCTAAAAAATGCCAAGACCACTTACTATCAGGATAAAATCAGCAGCGCCAAGGACGCTCGCAAATTATTTTCAGCTTTTAACTCACTCCTCAAACCTCCACCACCTCCACCCTCAAGTTTGCTCACGGCTGACCTCTTTGCATCCTTCTTTACTGATAAGGTTTCTACCATCAGTAATCAGTTCTCTGAGCCTGACCAACTCAGTCTGCTGCCACCAGCTAACAGGACCTCACTCCTGTCCTTTTCCCATCTCACTGAAGAGCAAGTCTCCAAACTACTACTTGACTCTCGTCCCACTACCTGTCCGTTGGACCCCATACCCTCCAACCTCCTGCAGGCCATCTCTCCCACACTTATCCCTGCAGTCACACACATCATCAACTCCTCACTCTCAGCGGGTGTGTTCCCCACTGCTTTTAAGCAAGCCCGGGTTACCCCGCTACTAAAGAAACCTACACTCAACCCATCTCAGGTTGATAATTACAGGCCGGTTTCACTACTCACCTTTCTTTCCAAAACACTTGAGCGGGCGGTCTTTAATCAAGTCTCTGAATTCCTTTCTGAGAACAACCTGTATGATCCCAACCAGTCTGGCTTCTAACGCGGTCACTCTACCGAGACTGCGCTCTTGTCTGTAGTAGAAACACTGCGATCAGCTAGAGCTGCCGGTCAGTCCTCTGTCCTACTGCTACTTGACCTATCGGCCGCCTTTGACACGGTGAACCACCAAATCCTCCTCTCCACACTCGCTGAGCTCGGCTTCTCAGGATCTACCCTCTGCTGGTTTGAGTCCTACCTCTCAGGGAGATCCTTCAGAGTGTCTTGGAGAGGGGAAGTGTCTAAATCCCACTACTTGTCCACAGGGGTACCTCAAGGGTCAGTGCTTGGACCCCTTCTCTTTTCATTATACACCACCTCATTGGGTGCAGTGATCCGCTCACATGGCTTCTCTTATCATTCATATGCTGACGATACCCAGCTCCTCCTGTCGTTCCCGCCAGACGACCCCACAGTCTCGGCGCGGACATCGGCATGCCTCGCCGACATCTCGGCTTGGATGAAGGAACGCCACCTTCAGCTTAACTTGTCAAAGACTGAGCTCCTTGTCATCCCAGCCAGTCCCTCTATACAACAACAAATCAGCATCCAGCTCGAATCAACTGAGCTCATACCCACAAAGTCTGCCAGAAACTTGGGTGTCATGATTGATGACCAGCTAACCTTCAAGGAGCATGTGACTTCTGTTACTCGGTCATGCCGATTTGCTCTATACAATATCAGGAAGATCAGACCCTACCTGTCTGAGCATGCAGCACAACTCCTGGTACAGGCTCTTGTAATATCACGCCTTGACTACTGCAACTCCTTACTGGCAGGGCTCCCGGCATGTACGTTCAAACCTCTGCAGATGATCCAGAACGCGGCGGCGCGTCTGGTCTTCAACCAGCCCAAAAGAGCACATGTCACTCCGCTATTCATATCCCTCCACTGGCTCCCAGTTGCTGCCCGCATCAAGTTCAATTCCTTGATGCTCGCCTACAAAACAATAACCAAAACGGCTCCGACCTACCTGAACTCCCTCATTCAGGTCTACGCTCCCTCCCGCTCACTACGCTCTGCCATGGAGCGGCGCCTGGTGCTGCCACCTCAGCAAGGCCCTAAGTCTCTAGCCAGACTCTTCTCTTCTGTGGTTCCCCGGTGGTGGAACGAGTTGCCAAACTCCATTTGATCCGCAGAATCCCTCTCTATCCTTAAGAAAAGGCTAAAGACCCAGCTCTTTAGCGAATACCTCCTTTCATAAAAAAAAAAAAAAATTGATGCACTCTATGCACTACCTTGTAGCACTCCCTCGTAGCACCTATGTCCTGTTGGACCAGAACTTAGCTCTATAGCACTTACTCTCGTTGTTCTCTCCTATCTAGAAACTTGCTTGTGTTGTATGCAAATCTCATGTGTAAGTCGCTTTGGATAAAAGCGTCTGCCAAATGTGAAATTGTTGTAAATTGTTGTTGTAATTGTTGTAATAATGCTGAATTGAATGAATGCCAGCTGGCCTGAGCAGCTTGTCTCTCTTCTTGATGTTGCCTCCCCAGCACACCACAGCATAGAAAAGGAAGCTGGCAACCACGGACTGGTAAAACAGCCGCAGGAGTTTCCTACAGATGTTAAAGGACCCCAGCCTCCTCAAAAAGTAGAGCCGGCTCCGCCCCTTCCTGTAAAGCAGTGGTTCTCAATGTGGGGTCCGGGGACCACCAGGGGTCCTTGAGGGCATCGCAGGGGGTCCCCAGCAAATGATGAATTGTTAAACTTCATTATTTCATTTACAAGAACAATTATAGAATGTGAAGAATGGCTATTTTGATCATAGTTTCTTGGTTATGTCTCCACCTACAATAAAGATAGTTATGGAGTTCTGGGCAAAATCATATCTAACATTGAAAATATTCTCAGATTTGGGTCTGAGAGACAAAATCTCATCAAATGGGTGTCCATGGCCCTAATGTGTTCTAAATTAGGGTCCTTGATATGAAAAAGGTTGAGCGCCACTGCTGTAAAGAATGTCCATGTTCTCTGACCAGTCCAGTTTGTCATCCAGCTGCAGCCCAAGGTACTTATAGGTCCTGACCACCTCCACATCAACCCCCTCAATGGAGACTGGTTGCAGGCGTGGCCCAGGCCTACGATAATCCACCACCATCTCCTTGGTCTTTGGTCACACAGATGAAAACAATCAACGCAATGATCCTCAAACAGAAAACAGTCTATGCTGCCCCCAAGCGGTCATCAGAGGCAGCAGCAGTAACTCTCTAACACATTTACATTAATTAACCCCTTAATTCATGCAAAATCCATTTAAAATTAAATAAGGGAGTTATTAATGGAGAAGATCCCATCGAAACCTCCGTAAACACACCCTAATCTTGACTCCTGACTTTCTAATTTCATGAAAAATTCAGGGAGACAGGAACTTTCCATTAAATAACTCATTAATAACCTGTAAATCTGCATTAAAGGCATGAAAAATACCTTAATTACTAGCGTCTCTCTGAACCAACCCATGAATAAATCCCTTACATGATACTGAGCTATGTTATTTTGTTAATGTTTATGGAATTGAGAAATTAGTTGTTAATATGTGTGTCCAAGCAAGCATAGTTAACATAAGTAATAAAATTGTATTGGTTTATGGAACACAGCAACATAAAAAATTAAAAAGCAAATAAACTGAGAAACAAACAAAACATTATCAGTGATGACAGAGTCTTCATTTTTTCACAATGTAGAAAAAAATGCAATTAGGCTGTAAAACATCTGGGCATTTTGTATTTATATGTTCTTCATATATTATTTATTTATTTATTAACTAATTGATTTAGTGTTTTATTTATTTAGCCTTTTTGTTCATTTGTTCACCTTTTAAGCTATCCATCTCTCCACTCATTTGTTTGTTTGCTGTTTGTTTGTTTGTTTGCTTGTTTGTTACACTCCATGTAACCTGAAGAGTTTCACTCTGCCGTAAAGTTAGTCTGCATTTCATTTAAAATGTTGGCTTCATGAAGCTGCAGATAAAGAAAGAAAGAAATGTGGCTACAGTTGACTTGTAAACTCATAACCCAGATACAAAAACAATGATTAATTTAGTCATGTGGGAGTTCAGTGGAGAGAACAGCAGACAAACTGGACAGTTTCTAAAATTCTGCCTTTACACAAAGCATAATAAATGAAATATTGGCAATTCCACACAGTCAAATTTCCAAACCGACAGCAGACTACATCGTCATCACTCAGATCATCAAATGGTGATGAATGTGTCAACAGAGCCAAACCTCATCTACAACTTTCTCTCCTGGAGCAGAAACACACAGTCTGGCTACATGTTCTGCCCAATGAGGTATTCTGTTTTGATGCATTTCTTTGCTTGGGCTCTTTGGTGCTAAAAAAAATTAAAAATAAAAATACGTGCAGTGGAAAAGCGGCGTAATACTGCCGGAGTCTGTGGGATTTTTCCACGTAGGCTACCCCCCTCCCCCTCTCTCCCTCTCTCTGATTTAGTTTCACTTTCATAAATCGGTGTGGCGCAGATAATTTTCTCCAACAAAAGGTATTGTAACCAGCAGTTTACATGACAGTTTACAGTGTAGGCTATTTTACTTTACTGACTCCATCGCAGTAGATCTTTTATGTGACTGTTACCGCCTGCTAGAAATAGAGGAAGTCTACAACTCAGCCGTAAAGGTTTGTCTGTCTGAAAACCCGATGTTTAGCTTCAAAACAACTCGCTCTAATAACGGTTTTTCCAACATGTTACTGTTAGTGGTGTTTATGTTGAAAGTCTACTAAAAGTAATAGTACACTGTAAAAGAAAACTTATTGTTTCAACTTAAAAAAGTTACATTTGTAAGTTGACTGACGTAGTACTGAATAGTTAGGTCCAAGATCATTAGTTAGTTGTTCTAATGTAGAAAATCTAACTGAGTGAACTTAAGACAATAAGTTCAATCAACAAATGTCTAGTCATGCTGATTTGTGTTTCCAAGTTGAATGCATTAACTGACGAACTGAAATTCAGTGTTATTTATTTTTTCACAAGGTTTGCTAGGTTTAAGTTCCAGTTCCTCTTGTATCACATGATTATTACACAGTTCAGTATATAGTCTGCAGCTGCAATACACTTAATTGTAGTAGATTGTACTTGCCATGTGCATCACAGAGAAACTTACTTCATAGATAGTAGATTTTATCATTTTTATTTTTTTTAAATCAGAAATTGACCTATGATTCACCAAACATACATACATAACAAGTCTCTATCTGTAACTTCATTCAAACCAAAAGAAGGAGGAAGAGTTTCTGGAGAGTTAAACCGAATGCAATGCATGCTGGGAAGTCTGCTAATAAACTAACAGTGTTGAGTTTAGTGAACGCTTTATAAGCTGTTCTTTCAACTCATAATTTTAAGTGGCAAGATGGGAACTCATGATTTTCAGTCATGAAGCTCATAACTAGCACTTTTAAGTTGAAATTGACAAACACATCTATATACATTGTGTTAATGGATGCACTATGAGTTTTTACAGTGTAGTTAGTAATTAGTTGTGTTGCTTTGTGCCTACAGGATTGAGGGAAAACCCTTCAATTCCCTTTGACTTTCAGTAGCATTTTGACCATTTATTAACAAAAACCAGAAGTTAGGTTTCTTAGAGAAATTCATTAATGATGTGAAAACTATCTTTTCATATATTTAGGCCTAGGCCTACTGACTTCCTGACCTCCTGCGCTTCAAGGCAGATCGGGCCAAGGCTGCAGCAAGACAAACACGACAGCTGTAACAACATAAAACAATAGGCTACATAAGTTAAAATACAATAAATGCCACTTTAAATAAAGTGCAGACTTTTTGTTTTATAGCTGTCATTTTGTGTGAAGTCAGAGTTTAGATCTACACGATCGCTCTGTCATTGAATTTTAAAGCAATATAAATGTATCCTCCATGCATTAGGCTACATCTTTAAAAACAGTAAAATCTGCACAACTATAGACATATCCAAGACACAATAACAACATTTAACCATATACGTGACAACTGGAGTTTTTGCAGCATGTTGCTCATGTTACCTGTTACCTAGGCTTTCTTAATTAATTGGAAAGCCAAAATGCTGCCACACAGCAGACTTCAAACTGGACGGATCATCCTCAGATTCAGTTTGGCTTGAATCAGCTGATCTCACTGGAGCTGTGGTGACCCGAGCTACACCTGGCTGGCCTTGAGCTCGCTTCTAACAATGCAAAAGAGAAAAGACCATTCTGAATGTCATTTTTAGGTACAGCAGAAACCGGAAATTATTTTTCAATTCCACAATGTATATTGTTAATTTTTGTAGTGCAAATTTGGTGTCACAAACGTTAATTAGGCTACACTCAGTGTATATTTGCCATTTTACAGTCAGGAGTGATCACAACACCAGAAGTGATATATCCTGTGATGGAAACCTTGTTGTCATGAATCAGTCCAGCTAACAGCATGTTGGGTGTGTTTGTGTAAAGGTGTTGGCTCTACTATGAGTCAGTCTGAGGAGAGAGAGGAGGGGCTCCCTCCCTCTAAAACCACTCTGTCTGGGGAACATGACAGCCAGACCAAAGCTAAGAGGTAAGATGAGGATCTCTAACTGTCCATGACTGTTCTCCATCTCAGAGCTCAGCAGTGAAATCATTACAGCATCATTATTCAGAGTAAAAGCTCTGTCTCTGTTGTGTTGAAGCCCAGTCCAGCAGGAGAGACCAGACTCCCCTGAACCCAGCTGTGTGTCCATGAAGAGTGACCACTCTATGGATCGACCTATTTTTTTTAAAAGACAACATGTGTCTGAAAATATGTAAGTCATCATTGTCTTAGTATGTTAGCATTACTAAGAAAGTAAATTTGTCTTCATAAGGACACGGATACCTTCACTGTTTCCATAGTGTTTCTATCAGGATCCAGCAGGAGAGACCAGACTCCCCTGAACCCAGCTGTGTGTCCATGAAGAGTGACCGGTCTATGAATCACCCTATTGGATTTAAAAGAAAACATTCTTCTGAAACAATGTAAGCCAACATAATGTTACTATTTAATCATAGCATTAACAAAGCATTTTAAAGAACAAATTCCCTCTGAAGAGAGTAAGATTTTAACAATAATATGTAACATTGCTCTTGTTTAACCATTGTCATGTAAGGCAAGGCAAGTTTACTTATATAGCACATTTCGTACACAAGGCAATTCAAAGTGCTTTACACAAGGTATAGAAAATAAGTAAGAAAGTAGGCTAAGAAATACAGAATAAGATCAATAACAAAAATCAAATACAAAGATAAAGTGTATAAGAATAAATAAATAAAAAAAATAAAATGCATAAAAAGAGAATAAAGATCAAGTTGCGTTTTGAGCCGTTTTGGTGGTCAAAGTTGGGGCACTTCTGAAATCTGGAAGTTTGTTCCAGCTCTGTGTAGCATAATAACTAAATTCTGCCTCATCATGCTTTGTTTTTATTCTGGGACTAGTTAGCAGACTGGCCTCAGATGACCTAAGGGGTCTAGAGGCTTCATATGGTAAGAGGAAGTCAGAGAGGTATTTTGTTCTAAACCATTGAGCGATTTATAGACGACCAACTGTATTTTAAAGTAAATTTTTTGACAAACTGGGAGTCAGTGCAGAGACCTGAGAAATGGTGTAATGTGTTCAGCTTTCTTAGTTTTAGTTAAAACTCTAGGAGCAGCCTTCTGAATCAGCTGTAGCTGTCTGACGGCCTTTTTGGGTAGACCTGAAAAAAGACCATTACAGTAGTCTAACCCAGTGGTTCTCAAAGTGGGGTCCGGGGACCCCCAGGGGTCCTTGAGGGGGTTCCAGGGGGTCCCCAGCAAAAAGGGGAATCATTTATTTTCACTATAATTCCATCCATAAGTAACACAATGACAGAATGTATGACTATTTTGGTCATGGGTTTCATACACTTTCTGTAATAAAACATCTAAAAGCAAAAATCGTATCAAATGGGGATCCGTGGTCTAATTTGTGTCAGTTTAGGGGTCCTTGACGTGAAAAAGTTTGAGAACCACTGGTCTAACCTACTAGAGATACAGCTGTGGATGAGCTTTTCTAAGGCTTGTTTGGGCATGAATCCTCTAATTCTTGTTATATTTTTAAGATGATAATAGGCTGATTTTGTTATTAATTTGATGTGGCTATTAAAATTTAGATCTGAGTCCACAATTACACCAAGGTTTCTGGCCTGGTTTTTAGCATGCAGAGAGAGATTCAAAGTCAGCACTAACTTTCAGCCTTTCTTTATGCGCCTTTTCTTTAAGACAATCATATCAGTTTTGTCTTTATTTAGTCAGAGGAAATTCAGGCACATCCAATCATTAATTTGTTTAATGCACTGAAGCAGCAAATCTATGGGACCATAGTCATTCGGTGAAAGAGCTATGTAAATTTGTAAACTATGTAAACTTTTTTAAAGAAGCTTGTAGGCAGAGCATAAAGGCAACAGGTGGACGGCTTAAGATATAACAATTTCCTCAAGAGTTATGCAGTCAGTGGCTTGGAACTCATGTCATGTTTACCAATATACTTTTATCTGAATGCAGCGGTGGCACAATTTATTTTGTTTGACATGGAGGTATGGATGGCTTGTCTAATGCCTTGAATTTTATCACAAAAAAATTAGCAAACACATTGCATTTGCTAGTGGAAAGGAGTTCAGGAGCTATTGGTAGCAGGGATTAGTCAGCGTATCAACAGTGGTAAATGCATGTATTAATATTGTTGTTAATGATGTTAGAAAAAAAGGATTGTCTACCGCCTCAAATCTGAATGGTAATTATAAAGTCTCTCTGTAGTGTAACTATGTCATAGTTTTGTTTTTTGCCATTAATGCTCAGCCTTTCAACACTCCTTTTTTTGGATTTTTACAGATGTAACATTTCCACGGTGCTTTTTGCTTACCAGAAATCTATTTGACCCTAGCAGGAGCTATGACATCAATAACATTCACAGTTTTAGAATTTAAATTATCTAGAAGTTCGGCAGCTACAATAGTGGCTGTTGAGGAAGGGGAGAATATTATTCATTCACTCTTCTCTCAGATTTTCTATCTGGTTCTGGGATTTGAACTGGTGACCTTCTAGCCAAAATCCTGCTTTTCTTTAAGTTAAAACTATCCTTCTTTTGTCAATGCTGTGTTTCGATCAGGATCCAGCAGGAGAGACTAGACGCCCTTCTACCCAGCTATGTGTCCATGAAGAGTGACCGGTCTAAGGTTTGCCTTATTGACTTCAGCGATGGACACCACTCTGCTGAGCAAAGGTAAGAATTTAAAACAAATGAGTTTGTTATTATCAGCTCTCCTAAGAAGAGGTATCAAGTCATGAGATGAAGAATTGGTCCGTCATACTTCATACTCCTTCATAACATCACATCCAATAATCAGAGCTGGCTTTCCCAATAATGATGTACCTTGAAAACTCACAACAAGCTTCACGCAGTACTTCAAGAGAGTTCTTGAAAGTTTCGTGTGAGTTTCCCAAAAGTATGACAACAAATTTTCAAGATCTACTTGAAGATCAACTTCAAGAATCTGGGGCACAACCAGTAGAGCACGAACCATTAAGGCTAAGTCCTAATCGCAGCGGCAGGGTTTCAAAATGCGTCTCTCTCTGCCCCATCTTTTTATATTATGAATATACTTAGGAAGGGGAATTGACAAGGAGAGATATGAATTGCACTATATGAATTTCCACCCCAAATTTATGACAGGTATTTGAGGCAAAGACCACTTTTTTGTGCTGTTTGTTGTTTTTTTTGAGTATCTTTCTTTTCCGCCCTGGGGTGTTTACTTATTTTTCTTTTGCCTCTTTCTGATCCAAAATCTGATGGATGGGAAAGATGATGAACTCCTATATCCCCTCCAAATGCTTCCATTATACCTACCCAAAAAGGCAATAAATGAAATAAATCGGTCTTTCTCAAAATGTATTTGGCACAGGAAGAGACCCAGGTTGAAAATTTGTAAATTGCAGCGACCTGTCTCAAAAGAAGGCCTGGCAGTTCCTAATATATTATTTTATAATTGGGCATGTCCTGCTCGTATAATGCGTGAATGGATCAGTGCAGACTCTGAATCGAAATGGCTTAGTAATGACCAATGATCTGCTTCACCATACTCATTGATAAGCATCATGACAGGTGACAGTAAAGAGGTGGGGACAAAAATAAAGCATAATCCTGTCTTAAATAATACTTTACATGTATGGAGAGATATCTGTAAACACTTAGGGAGAAACAACTACTCGTCTGCCCTGACCCCAATCATAGGGAACAAGGCCTTCCCCCCTGGGATAAAGAAAAGCATTTTTCACATTGGCACAGTAAAGGGATAAGGGCAATATCTGATTTATTTGACCAAGAGAGTTCCCTCAAATCCATGACAAATTTGAAATCCCTGATAACCAGTTCTTTGGGTATCTACAGATCAGACATTTTATCAAGTCAAATATGATGTTACCTGTGGGCAGTCCAATAAAGAGAGAGGTGGATAAGCTGTTGCTAAGGCCCGATATTTCACAACATTTTATGTCCTTGTTCTATGATACTCTGTATGTAAAAGGTGACACGTCAAGGGCTATAATCAGAGCTTGGGAAACCGAGTTAAGCCCGGGCCCTGTAGCTGAAAACTGGACTAAGGCCATGCTCGAGGCCAGCTGTTTCTATGTAGTAGAGCTCAGGAAACACAGTATAAGATGATATGCAATGAGTACACAGAACGCCGGTTATTTGCAAGAAAATGAACCCACAGTTTTCCAAAATGTGTAACAAATGCAAAAATGTGAAAGGCCACCATGGTCACTTATTTTGGTCTTGCCCACATATTGCAATTTTTTGGGATAATGTAAAGACAGAACTAGAAGGTATGTTGTGTTGCAATCTGGAGAAAAAACCCTGGATGTTTGTGTTAGGAGTTTTGGAAGATAAGCCACCACTAGACAGGAATCAGTTTAACCTTTTGAAGAAAATATTGTTTATAGCTCGGAAATGTATTCTTGGGAACTGGATAAAAGAACAACCGCCAACAGTAAACCAGTGGTATTGTGAATTCTTCAAAATTGTCCCCTTAGAAGTGCAACACTGAATAACAGAGGGGAGGGGTGTGTGTGTGTGGGTGGGGGTGTATATATGTGTGTGTATATATATATATTGGTATATTTGTATTTTATTTTCAATGTTTCTGTACTCTTTGCTGCTTGGTTTATATTTTTTATTGGTTGGTTTCTATGTTTGGACACTTAAAAAATAAGGAAAGAAAATAACAAAAAAAAAAGAATTGAACACAAAGCGACGTACACATGAGATTTTAATAAAACACAACCAAGGATCTAGTTAGGAGAGAACATGAGAGTAAGTGCCATAAAACTAAGTTCTAGTCCGACAGGACATAGGTGCCACGAGGCAGTTGCATAGAGGCAGATAAAGATTTCTTTATTTATATTACACCGTCCATCAGGTGAGAAGGTGTTCACTAGAAGAGCTGGGTCTTTAGCCTTTTCTTAAAGATTGAGAGGGACTCTGCGGATCAAATGGAGTTTGGTAACTCGTTCCACCACCGAGGAACCACACAAGAGAAGAGTCTGGCTAGAGACTTAGGGCCTTGCCAAGGGCGCCGCTCCTTGGCAGAGCGTAGTGAGCGGGAGGGAGCATAGACCTGAATGAGGGAGTTCAGGTAGGTAGGAGCCGTTTTGTTTGCTGCTTTGTAGGTGAGCATCAAGGACTTGAACTTGATGTGGGCAGAGACTGGGAGCCAGTGGAGGGATATGAACAGCGGAGTGACATGTGCTCTTTTGGGCTGGTTGAAGACCAGACGCGCCACCATGTTCTGGATCATCTGCAGAGGTTTGAGCGTACATGCCGGGAGCCCTGCCAGTAAGGAGTTGCAGTAGTCAAGACGTGACATTACAAGAGCCTGTACCAGGAGTTGTGCTGCATGTTCAGACAGGTAGGGTCTAATCTTCCTGATGTTGTACAGGGCAAATTGGCATGACCAAGCAACAGAAGCCACATGCTCCTTAAAGGTTAGTTGGACATCAATCATGACACCCAAGTTTCTGGCAGACTTTGTGGGAATGAGCTGAGCTGATTCGAGCTGGATACTGATCTGTTGTTGTACAGAGGGACTGGCTAGGATGACAAGGAGCTCAGTCTTTGATAGGTTAAGCTGAAGGTGGCGTTCCTTCATCCATGCCGAGATATCGGCGAGGCGTGCCGATATCCGCGCCGAGACTGTGGGGTCGTCTAGCGGGAACGATAAGAAGAGCTGGGTGTCATCAGCATATGAATGAGAAGCCATGTGAGCGGATGACTGCACCAAGTGAGGTGGTGTATATTGAAAAGAGAAGGGGTCCAAGCACTGACCCTTGAGGTTCCCCTGTGGACAAGCAGTGTGATTTAGACAGTTCAACTCACCAAGACACTCTAAAAGATCTTCCTGAGAGGCAGGACTCAAACCAGCGGAGGGCAGATCCTGAGAAACCAAGCTCAGCGAGTGTGGAGAGGAGGATTTGGTGATTAACTGTGTCAAAGGCAGCCGATAGGTCAAGCAACATCAGAACAGAGGACTGACCAGCAGCTCTAGCTGATCGCAGTGTTTCCACTACAGACAAGAGTGCTCTCGGCAGTCTCGGTAGAGTGTCCGCGTATGAAACCAGACTGGTTAGGATCATACAGGTTGTTCTCAGAAAGGAATTTAGAGACTTGATTAAAGACTGTGCGCTCAAGTGTCTTGGAAAGGAAGGTGAGGAGTGAAACCGGCCTGTAATTTTCAACCTGAGATGGGTTGAGTGTAGGTTTCTTTAGCAGCGGGGTAACCCGGGGTTGCTTAAAAGCAGTGGGGAACACACCCATTGTAAGTGAGGAGTTGATGATGTGTGTGACTGCAGGGATAAGTGTGGGCAAGATGGCCTGCAGGAGGTTGGAGGGTATGGGGTCCAACGGACAGGTAGTGGGACGAGAGTCAAGCAGAAGCCTAGAGACTTGGTTCTCGGTAAGATGGGAAAATGAGAGGAGTGAGGCCCTGTTAGCTGACGGCGGCATACTGAGTTGGTCAGGCTCAGAGAACTGATTACTGATGACAGAGACCTTATTAGTAAAGAAGGATGCAAAGCAGTCAGCAGTGAGCAAAGTTGAGGGTGGAGGTGGTGGAGGGTTGAGGAGTGTGTTAAAAGCTGAAAATATTTTTTGAGCGTCTTTGGTGCTGCTGATTTTCTCCTTATAGTAAGTGGTGGTGATAGAGGGGGTGTTATGAGCAGGTTCGGATGAGAGTGGGCAGAGATTGTTTAGAGAGGCGGCTGGCGAGGAGCAGAGTGTGTCTGTAGCTTATTTGGGGTGAGGAGAATTCATTATGAGGGGGCGTGGTAGCCGAGACCTCATTGGAGAGCTGAGCCGGTGTGAGGGACCAGAGGTTTCGTCGGAAGGAGACCATTTATGGCGGAACGTGAGGATGTTCCGGTAAGGAAACCGTGAACTGAATAAAGTGGTCTGACAGATGTAAGGGGGTGACAGTCAAATTTGCTGTTGCAGTTTCTAGTCACAATCAGATCGAGTGTATTGGCCGTTGTTTGTGTGTGGGAGGGGTAGTGACCTGTCTGAGGTCAAATGAGGACAGAAGTCCCCACCAACCCCAGACACTGCAACATTTTCTATTGTTTATCAATATTAGATTTTGTATAGTATGTAGGCTATTGATATATTTATCAATATTAGATTTTTTTATTTTACTGTGAAATGATAAAGACTGAGAACAAGAGTTAGTGGAAGTAGTTTGGGGTACAGAGAGGAGCAAGCTCACATGACTCACAAGAGGAAGGGGAAGGATACTGACTAGAGCGCAAGAAAATCGTACTAGGCTATAGCCTATTTGTTATAGCCTCTCTGATGAAGGTCTATACTAAATAAATAAATAAATGTCTACAGGTATGTCCATTCCACGTCTGTCCCTAAAGCATTTCTCAATTTCTCAATTTCTCAAACACTGGAAATGCTATAGTCTCATCCTTCCACGAGTTTTTCCAAATATTTGGGCTTTGAAGGCCTGCGTTTTCAGAATTCTATAAAACAAAGATTGTAAATACATTTTTGCAACTTTCTCCCTGCAACATACTCGCAACAGGCCACAGGGTGCTGATAGACGGATGTGAAAGTCTCTCCCTCCTCCTTTTTTCCATCCACCAAGTCAACGGCATCAAAACTCCACGGCACATTTCAAGAATTCCATGCAGTAAATTCAGATGAACAATCATGTTTTTTAAATATCTTATAGTTTGTCACTGTTCATCATTTAATTGGTAAGCGTTTTTGGTGATGTGCCTGTAATATTTTATGTAATAATGTATACAATAAAACGTAAAAAAAAAATGCGGTGATGACGGTCATAAGCTCAACCCTGTGGTAGGTTTCACGTGACCGCGGTATTGCAGCAATGCGGTAATGCGGTAACCATCACAGCCCTAGTCGGCCAGTTGCCTGGGATTTGCTTAGAACAGTGCAAAATAGCTGACTGCATAAGGCATAGGGTATTAATGTAGACTAAAGCGTACGCTCAAATTTGGTACAGCCTAATAATAAATGCATTGCAAGGATTGGGGCAAAAAGGAAATGCCTCTAATGGTTTTGATGTTGTGGAGTGCAGAGTTTAGGTACGACAGTGGCCTGTCTGCTCAAGGATCTCGCCTTCACGGCTCCTGCAAAGAGATTCTTGAAGTCTCACGACTATATGACCGACATATTTCATGTACTGCTTGAGTTGCAAGTATTTTCGGGAAAGCCTTGTGAAATGAACGAGTGTCTTGAAGAATGACTTAAAGATATACTTAGTGTTACGACATGCTTCAGGAAAGCCACGCCAGAGCAGCATTTACAGAGGAGTTCACCTTGGGTGCATTCCATTTGGTAAGGATTTATCCTTGTCTCCTTGCCTCGTGTATCCTCCTTGACTCTTCGGTGAAAGGTCACGGGGGAGATGAGGAGAAGATTGCGAGGAGGAGAGGAAGCGAGTGAACCGTGTCTTCTCAATTGGAACACCCTTGCACGCGCCACATTGAAGTGCCGTTTGAAGTGTGGTCAGCAAGGAGTCGAGGCCGCAAGGATGGAGTAGAAGACGCATTTTGGCCAAATGGAATGCACCTCTTGTGTTTCTGCCAGGATTCATCAGAACACAACACCTTTAACAATGTGTGTGTGTGTGTGTGTTGTGGCACTCTGCTTTTTCAGAGGCACTCTAATTCTAAAGAAATAGACGTGGTGACACAAGTTGCAGGTGAAAAAACAAAGATTTCTGTTCATAATGTGGGGGAAAAAAGGGCACGGACAAAGGAGAACTGAAGATCTTCTCCGACTGGGGCATTGGTTTTCAGGTGCCAGTTCAGAGGGTTAACTCCACGCTGTCCCTGGTGCTGAAACACAGTGGGGCTGTGTCTCTGACCTGGGGCTCCACAGTGTGTGTGTGTCTGTGTGTGTATGTGTGTGTTGATATCTGGAGTCCTAATATTTAATGTTTTCTCCACAGAGTTCACCATCAAAGGAAAGAGGTTTCCAGTGGTCAGTCTGCCCAGGAGCATCAAACAGATGTGGACTCCATATTTATGGTGTGTAAATGTACAACAACACCTTTTACTTCAGCTACAAAGAAAATGCAAATCAACCATTTTGGTCATTATAGTCCCCATGCTGCACTCTTTAGACCAGTGGGCTTTCAAACCATGCAAGATGGATTTGATGTTGTGTTCCACGATTTTAATGTGAAACTTTAATTTATATAATATTCTGTTCCAGCTTCTTGAGGAGAGCATTGTCACTTTTGTGAAGAACGAGCTGAAAAGGTTCCAGAGGGTTCTGAGTCCAGATTACCCAGAATGCTCAGAGAGGCAGAGGGAGGATGAGGAGGTGGTGAACGGTGAGGAGGAAGAGCAAAGGAGGAGCAGCAGAGAGGCTTTTCTGCAGATCACATTGCACTTCCTGAGGAGAATGAAGCAGGAGGAGCTGGCTGACTTTCTGCAGAGCAGTAAGAGGCTTTTAACAGGTTTAACATCATGAAAAGGGGAAATGTAGGGAAAATGAAAGATGTTTACATTTCCAACCTCTGCTGTAAATATGCTGTACACATCTGCATCAGATCTATAAAATTCTTCTGGGCTGCACAGACAGTCAGAAAATGTTTGTCCACTACTGATGAGCTGAATAGATATCATGGAAAATATATACATCCACACTGAAATCCACTCATTGATTTAATTTGTTGTTTGTTCATTCAGAAACGTTTGCTCCCATCTGCCAACATCAACTCAAATCTGATCTGAAGGAGAAGTTTCAGTGTGTGTTTGAGGGGATTGCTAAAGCAGGAAACCCAACACTTCTGAATCAGATCTACACAGAGCTTTACATCACAGAGGGAGAGAGTGGAGAGGTCAATGATGAACATGAGGTCAGACAGATTGAAGCAGCATCCAGGAAACCAGTGAGACCAGAAACACCAATCAAATGTGAAGACATCTTTAAACCCTTACCTGGAAGAGATGAACCAATCAGAACATTGATGACAAAGGGAGTGGCTGGCATTGGGAAAACAGTCTTAACACAGAAGTTCACTCTGGACTGGGCTGAAGACAAAGCCAACCAGGATATACAGTTCATATTTCCATTGACTTTCCGAGAGCTGAATCTGCTGAAAGGGAAAAAGTACAGCTTGGTGGAACTTCTTCATCACTTCTTTAATGACACCAAAGAATCAGGAATCTGCAGGTTTGATATGTTCCAGGTTGTGTTCATCATTGACGGTCTGGATGAGTGTCGACTTCCTCTAGACTTCAAGAAGAACAAGATCCTGACTAATGTTACAGAGTCAACCTCAGTGGATGTGCTGCTGACAAACCTCATCAAGGGGAAACTGCTTCCCTCTGCTCGCCTCTGGATAACCACACGACCTGCAGCAGCCAATCAGATCCCTCCTGAGTGCGTTGACATGATGACAGAGGTGAGAGGCTTCACTGGCCCACAGAAGGAGGAGTACTTCAGGAAGAGATTCAGAGATGAGGAGCAGGCCAGCAGAATCACCTCCCACATCAAGACTTCACGAAGCCTCCACATCATGTGCCACATCCCAGTCTTCTGCTGGATCACTGCTACAGTTCTAGAGCATGTGTTGAAAACCAGTGAGAGAGGAGACCTGCCCAAGACCCTGACAGAGATGTACATCCACTTCCTGGTGGTTCAGTCCAAACTGCAGAACGTCAAGTATCATAGGAGAGCTGAGACAGATCCACACTGGAATACAGAGAGCAGGAAGATGATTCTCTCTCTGGGAAAACTGGCTTTTGAGCAGCTGGAGAAAGGCAACCTGATCTTCTATGACGCCGACCTGACAGAGTGTGGCATTGATATCAGAGCAGCCTCAGTGTACTCAGGAGTGTTCACACAGATCTTTAAAGAGGAGCGTGGGCTGTACCAGGACCAGGTGTTCTGCTTTGTCCATCTGAGCCTTCAGGAGTTTCTGGCTGCTGTTTATGTCATCGTCTCATTCATCGACTCTGGTGTCAATCTGCTGTCAGAACCACAATCAACCTCCACAACATCTCAACCAAGAGACAAATCTCAGGAAAATCACCTCTACCAGAGTGCTGTGGACAAGGCCTTACAGAGTCCAAATGGACACCTGGACTTGTTCCTCCGCTTCCTCCTGGGTCTTTCACTGAAAACCAATCAGACTCTCCTACTAGACCTGCTGACACAGACAGGAAGTAGCTCACAGACCAATCAGGAAACCATCCAGTACATCAAGAAGAAGATCAGAAAGAATCTCTCTCCAGAGAGAAGCATCAATCTGTTCCACTGTCTGAATGAGCTGAATGACCGTTCTCTAGTGGAGGAGATCCAACAGTACCTGAGATCAGGAAGTCTCTCCACAGACGATCTCTCCCCTGCTCAGTGGTCGGCTCTGGTCTTCATCTTACTGTCTTCAGAAGAAGAGCTGGACGTGTTTGACCTGCAGAAATACGCTGCTTCACAGAAGGGTCTTCTGAGGCTGCTGCCAGTGGTCAAAGCCTCCAATAAATCTTTGTAAGTGCAACTGGATAGATTCAATATATTAAACCTAATATTCATACAGAAGAAAAAAAAAGAAATATTTTCAAAGTTCTTGTTTATTTTCATCACTAATTCTCCTTCAGGCTGAGTGTCTGTAATCTGTCAGAGAGAGGCTGTGAAGCTCTGGCCTCAGTTCTCAGCTCCCAGTCCTCTAGTCTGAGAGAGCTGGACCTCAGTAACAATGACCTGCAGGATTCAGGAGTGAAGCTGCTCTCTGCTGGACTGGAGAGTCCACACTGTAGACTGGAGACTTTCAGGTAAGATCCATTTAAAGTTTTTTCTCAATTGATTTGACACATTTCTCCAAACCGCGGTCTGTGTTCTCAAAACAGGTCTGGATTCCTGAATCTGCGAAGGGTGATCCTGCAAGATATACGTATATCAGGATTTCAGAGACATTTTAGATCAGCATTTTCAAGTTCCATTTCAGTTTCACTGGAAAGAAAGTTTTGGAATTTTCCAGCACTTCTTTTATTCTGATCCAAATTCATATACACAACCATGAACGTGAAGGATTTAGAAAAGATCATCCATGCTCTTTCATTTAGATTACTGCACTTCTCTATATTCCCGTCTCTACCATAATTCGCTGTCACATCTCCAGCTTGTTCTGAATAGAGCAGCTAGGTATCTCTCTTCTGGTTATCACTTAGATACAGAATTAATATTAAAATTTCACTGATCACATTTGAAGCAGGACAGGCACGTGCACAGATAGACCCCAGGTGGTGCTCAAGCACCTGCCCTTTTGACCTCTGACTAGATAAGTGCCCTTTTTGCAAGACATTTTTTTTTCTATTTCTTTTTCTCATTTTATATTTTAGTTTTTAAATTTGGCCCATGGCATCAATTCTCAATGAAAAGCATGTTGTAATGCCCGACAACTGCATCTGAGTTCTAATTCCGCAAGTCTGCGAGACCACACGAGCCCCTGCCCCTCCCTCTTTGACTTCCCTTGTCACAGCCACCACAGTTAACGCACGCATATCGAGCGCCCTGCGGAGCAGCATTCACGTCTCCCTGACCTGCCTTCATTGGTGACAGCCAGGTAACGATAGTGTTTGCCCTAAGCCTCGGCATTGTTTGTCACCAGGGGTTAAAGTGGGCCGGAACGATCCGGAACGGCGTTCCGGCACCTTCAATTAATAAGTAAATAATTCTGATTGGCAGTTTCATAGGTCAAGCGAGCTCACAGGGCTGCCAACTCTCACGCATTGACCGTGAGAGTCACACAATTGACATTTATCACACACTGTCATGCCACAAGTCCATTTTCTCACGCAGTGAAAAACATTCATTCAATTCAATCAATTCAATTCATAAACGTCACGGCGCGACGACAGAGCAGCACTGTGTAGCAGCGAGTTATTAAGACCATCTGAATAACGAGAAATATACACAAATCTATTATATTGTAATTTATTCCCATGCATGCTGCTCAGAGTAATCTCAGTCAGCGGCTCTTCTGCATCTCTCCCTCTCCTCTCGCGCCGTATGCATGCAGGCAGGAGTGAGAGTGAGTTACCATGGTTATGGGGACGCTCTGTGTCTGTCGCTGTGAAACTGTATTGCGATTCCCAATAATAGGTTTTTAGGTTAGTATGCCTATGCAAAATCATGAATGTACCTCAATGCTGAAATCTAGTAACATAACATAATTTTACATTTTTGGTTAACATTATACAGGGTTGCTGTTTCTTGACTTAATCCAAGAGGTTAGGTGGTGTAGAAATGTAGGAAATTTGTTTTAAAGAGTAACTAAACCCCAAAACCACTTTTTTCAGCTGAAAACTGCTGTATTTGGATATTTAGTAGTGTTGTTGATGTTCATCTCATTTTATTGAAATCTTATTATAGGCCCACAATTTATTTTAACTACACAAAGTGGTTTGGTGATTCTAAATCAGACATGAAGTTACTTTAGCTGAATATTAGTATTTTGTACTAACCTTATATAAGCTAGCTAGTAATCTATATCATGTATTGACCTTAAATATTATTAAAACATTGCCAAATGACAAAAAGCCCATTAAAATTTGTCTGCAGAAAAAGTAGCTATGTGGTAGGGTACTTGAAGTTGGGCCACTGACAGTTACAGTCTGGTGAGGCTTACTGTTATAATGCATCGACTCTGTCACCAAGCAGTCTTACCCAAATAAACATCATATCGTGTTGGTCTATTTTTGGGAGATTAACCCTTAATTATCATGCACAACATTGATTTAGCTGATTTACCAATTGCAGCATAATGCCAAAAAAGGACAGGCTAAGAAAACAGAAAGAAAGGGAGCTACAGCAGGCAGCCCAGGGTAGCAGCTCTCTCCTATCCTGGATCAGGCAATCTAGCAGTAAGGAGGATGAGGGAGATGTATTGCCACCTGATACAGAACCCCATCACAGATGAAGAAGAAAAGTCAGAGTCCAGAGCAGAGTCATGCTGAAATAGTCATGTACAAATAGTGAATGCTAAAGACCATCGTCTCTGTGTAAATAGTAATTTTGTAGAAATCTGTTGAGTATTAAACATCTGCATGAGTGTATGGGTATTGAAATAAATAAATATGTAAGTAATTAAAGATGTGCTACTGTATGTTACTTTATTTTTTATAAATAATTATGAGAGGGGTGCCCTTTTTTTTCGCTTGAGCACCTGCCCCCCAAAATGTCTGTGCACGGCCCTGAAGCAGGACTAGGTTTGTCCACAAGTTAATGCAGAGCTCTTAGGGTGCATCACACCTATAGTTTGTTTTATTCAATCCAAACCATAGTTGAAAAGTCTACTTTGTAATATTTTTTCTTATTTGGTTCGTTCAGGTTCACACTGCCCAAATACAAGCGAACCAGGGCTTGTAAACAAAAGTCACATGACTCACAAGTAGCTTGTTTATTTTTGGTAACCTGTCATCCTGCAACTTTAAATAGCGGGAGAGTCTAAACAAATCGAAACATTAAGTACAGACTTATGTGTGCTCTTTACCATAATTTACCATTTCTGGACTTCATACTAGGTAAGAATGAATAAAAAGTTGAATATGAGCGTCAGTCTAGACTGCAGTTTGCCCTCAGATCATTTTGCTAGGCTAGGCTTTCCAAGCCCAAGGAACTACTGACTATCAGATGTCAATAAATCTTTGTAAGTGCATAGAAAACTGGATAGATTCAGTATATTAAACCTAATATTCATACAGAGGAAAAAAAATATATTGTCAATGTTATTGTTTGTCTTCATCACTAATTCTCCTTCAGGCTGAGTGGCTGTAATCTGTCAGAGAGAGGCTGTGAAGCTCTGGCCTCAGTTCTCAGCTCCCAGTCCTCTCGTCTGAGAGAGCTGGACCTGAGTAACAATGACCTGCAGGTTTCAGGAGTGAAGCTGCTCTCTGCTGGACTGAAGAGTCCACACTGTAGACTGGAGTCTCTCAGGTAAGATCCATTTACAGTTTTTTTATTTGATTTGACACATTTCTTATTTCAAACTCTCTCAGGTCAGGATTCTCCAGGAGTCTATTCAACAGATGACCATTTAAATCCTTCTTTACATGCAGGTTAATGTCAGTAAATAAACACCTGACCTGTGTAGGATTTTCTCTACTTACATGATTTTTAAACCAGTTGTGATACCAACATTTAGCACTGTTTTGTAGCCCCTATGAATTACTTTCCATGATGATATTTCACTATTTCCTGTCCTTGCAGCATCAGTTGCTGAAACCTAAAATACTAGAAGGGACTTCTAAGATTCTGTCACAAACTGAGTGGAAAACTCTCAAAATGAACCAACTGAAGCCACAGAGCCGATCACTGGGTCAACTGTTTGCATGGACATTTACATTTTTTGCAAGAATTTGGCTGCATTGCCACAACTATTTTCAATATCTGACACAATATCTAATGTGTATCTTGTTTTGTATCTATGTGTGTGTGTGTGTGTGTGTGTGTGTGTGTGTGTGTGTGTGTGTGTGCAGGCTGTCAGGCTGTCTGCTCACAGAGGAAGGCTGTGCTTATCTGGCCTCAGCTCTGAGCTCCAACCCCTCCCATCTGAGAGAGCTGGACCTGAGCTACAATCATCCAGGAGCCTCAGGAGTGAAGCTGCTCTCTGCTGGACTGGAGGATCCACACTGGAGACTGGACTCTCTCAGGTATGGAGAGGCAACGTCTGCTAGAAGGCTGAGAGCTCACAGATAAGGAATATTGTTTAATATGTAATGGTGGATATGAATGATGTGTGATAGGCAGGCAAACTAGGACCCAGATGCAGACACACAGAGGTAATTGATTAACACAAACAGGAACATGAAGAAATGCGGGAAAGCTAGGCAAAACACACTAGACTATCTGGCAGGGACTGAAGGGAAAGTGACTGGTATATATGTTGCTAGAGTAATTGTGAATTAAGCTGGTGGCCAGCTGGTGCAGGGAGGAGCTGGGTTGGACTGGACTGATCGAAGATCTGAACAGGATCTAGAAACACAACAAGACACTAGACAAAGAGATCAGAGAGGAGAGGCAGGCAGGCCAGGAAGTGAGGCAGGCAATGAAACAGCTGGTCCCATGACATGATGTATGGAAAATAAGAAAATCACTCATATGGAAGGTTATGAAGGTTATTTGTTTCCATCATCAAAGAGCTTATGCTGGTCTGACTTAATTTAACCCCCCCAGTGTGGACCATGGTGGAGTGCAGATGTTGAAACCAGGTCTGAGGAAGTGTAAGTGTGTATTTAGTTTGATTCATGCAAACAAAGCAGCACACATTTCTATTTAAATAGAAAGCTCATGTATGTGGCATCTATTTATTAAAATCCTACTGTGAAAAAGGATGGCTGACAAAATGTGTCATCATGAAACTGAAGAAATGAACAATGTTAATAAATCAACAAATAATAAACACAATAGGTCTATTATATATAAATCTGCTGTATTGTGTCTTGTTCTCTCCATCAGATGCCTGTGAACTCACACTGGACCCAAACACAGCAAACAGAAACCTCTTCCTGTCTGAAGACAACAGAAAGGTGACAGTGAGAGCGCAGCAGCCATATCCTGATCACCCAGAGAGATTTGACTTCTGGGAACAGCTGCTGTGTAGAAATGGTCTGACTGGTCGCTGTTACTGGGAGGTTGAGAGGGAAGGAGAGGTTTCTATAGGAGTGACTTACAGAGGAATCAGAAGGAGAGGAAGGGGTGCTGACTGCTTGATTGGAGGGAATGAAAAGTCCTGGAGTCTGTCCTGCTCCGATGTTCGTTACTCTGTCTGTCACAATAACAGAAGAATAGTCATACCTTCCTCCACCTCCTCTGACAGAGTAGCAGTGTATCTGGACTGGCCTGCTGGCTCTCTGTCCTTCTACAGAGTTTCCTCTGACACACTGATCCACATCCACACCTTCCACTCCACATTCACTGAACCACTCTACCCTGGGTTTTGGCTTTGGTCTGGGCCTGGTTCCTCAGTGTCTCTTGTCAGATGGAGGAGGGAGAGAGAAACACTAAGACTGCTGACCAAAGACAGCTGCTGAAATGATAGTTCACTCTGGACATGATCTCACACACACACTCACCTACATCTTAATGTGAGAATATTAACGTTTGTATTTTCATCTGTGTTTCCTACTCGTTTTACTGTAAACAAACAAACATCCATCAGTCAGTGTAAACAGAGTGTATTCTGTGTGTTGGGAAACTGAACAGGGTTTTAACAACACACACGTACAAGAACATGAACATTTTATTGTGAAAATGAAATGAATGAG
Source organism: Centroberyx affinis (assembly GCF_046629955.1). Lineage (NCBI taxonomy): Eukaryota > Metazoa > Chordata > Actinopteri > Beryciformes > Berycidae > Centroberyx > Centroberyx affinis. Next base: position 108,235 of record NW_027281438.1, read on the forward strand.
AAATGAAACCAGACAGAATCAAGTTATGGTTGTTCATCTTAGAGTCTGTTGATGATTGACAGGTTAAAATATCTTTCTTTTGCACCTTTGTTTTATTTGGTATTTTATTCTCATCTCATCAACTATACAATCTACTTTTCTATAATTGTTTATCAGAATTAAAGTTTTGCCTAAATGAACATTGTTTGGTCTTCATCTTTTCCAACAAGCAGTTTCCAAAAATCTTTTAAAAAACGTAATTATAATTAACCTAAAATAAACCAATATCTTGTTCTGTTGTTTTATAAGTTGTGAGTAATTTCATCTCAAAATCAAGAGAAATGTAATGTATGACATCATTGATTTACATTGTCAAATTGTTCTGAAGGTTATATAGTAGACAGGTAGTTCGGGGGCCCAGCCACTTGGGGGCGCTGCCGCGGACTCGGCCGAGCAGAGCCTTATCAGTTTATTGGAGCAAATAAGAAGGCATGACACAGCCCTTTCGTTTTCTTGTCTGGTTAGCTTAAGTTGCTACTTAATTTCACAGTTGATCCACCGCTTGCATTCCCGTGTGTGCGTCCAGAGAAATGTAAGTTGTACTGTTTACTTACATACATTGTCATCGCCTGGTTATGTTATGTTTATGTTTCTGGCAGTTTCTTACCATTGGTAAGTTACGTATAATGTTGCCAATGATGCATACAGTTTCTGAATGATTATCTACGTTCCTAGCAAACTCCTAGGTTATATTAGCCCACTGGGAAACTGTAGTCTAATGCTAGTTGTTAGTTTGTGGGTTGTAGCCAAGCTGTAGGCTATTGGATATTTGTGGTGATTGAATGCTACCGCATTTACTATGAGTGAGCTGTTATTAATGGCTATTTTGTATTGTTTCATCTTTCAGAACCACACACACACATGTAAGATGTTCATACTGTATTAAAGTGCAGTAAATTGATCAACTGTCTCAAGAACCATTATTTCCATCAAGTCTTGGGAGAACACAGTGCATTCTTACAGATGCACACTTTGCGATTATAACTAAGAGAAGCCAGCCTGCAATTATTGAGCCGCCACAACACAAATTGTCTCAAGTGTGACGTCATTTTTCAGCCCAAATAAGGGATTGTGGCCCCGCCCCCTTTCAGTCTTAACATGTAAATGAATAGAGGAGTAAAATGATGTTAAAGCCTTTAACTGTCCAACACTAATATTGACTGTTTCTGCTTTCAGGTTCCTCTGTTCTGCTTTTCTTTATTAGTTGATCTGATTCTCTCTGAAAACAAGAAGAATCTCTAGACTGAGCTCAGCTTTCAGCATTTCATGAGAACAACATCCACACCATGGCTGTTAAAGAAATAGTTTTTAAAAAATGTAATTATTAATTATTATTTCACCCATTATAAGAACAGAATGATTTGTAAACAAAAACAAAACTGGATCTGGAGAGAATCTGAATGAAACACTTGAGAGGAAAAGAGGCTGAACCAAGATGTCAGAGACTCAGATTCACAGATTGATGTTTAGGATCAAAAGAAAATAAAAACATTAGATTTTCAATATAGGTGCAACAAAATGTATTCTCAGCCAACTAAGGTAATGCATCTGGACCTTTCTGTTTTGGTGTATTTAACCTATATATATTTTTTGCAATAAGAGTAAAAATCTCTTTTTAATCAAGGGAGAACTGATCAAGAAAGCAGCATCCAGGTAGTAAGCTGTCCAAAATAGATAGAGGTAAACTCCACTGGACTTAAAGATGGAAGTGTCAGTCATCCAGGTAGCAAAACATCTTCAACTCTTCATTTTAAGTCCAGTGGATTTTGTTTCCATCTTTTTTTGGACAACCAGAAATGATGGAAAATTCCCTCTGGTTCCATTTGGACACTGTGAAAGTCAGAACTGATCAGAGGTGTCTGTCAACCAAAACAATCCACTGTTATAGCTGCATAGCGGGTCAAAGCTTGTTAGTATCCCAAGTTTCAACTCATACCCATCCCCCCTTTTCCTCAGTGTTCAGTATCAATATGCAGCTCAACTCTTCCTGTCCAGTTGCTCCCTCTAATGGACAAACTCTGCAACCACAAGTAGAGCAAATACAAAAAGGCTTGCTTCATGTGTTTTACTTTTAATACTATTCACCATCAAATAAGCACAAGTATTCACAACAGATAAAATATATAATTTAAGACACTAAAAGACAGATATTTACAGATCTTGTGCGCACAGTGTCCTCGGACCTGACCATGTATCAAAAGACCAAGCGGTGTTGAAACCAGGTCTCTTGTTGTGAGGATGCAGGTCAGGTTAGGGTTCCCAACTCCTCTCCTCTCCCTTAACATCGACTACTTTAGTGCCCTTAAGCAAGGCACTCAGTCACCATGTTGCTGCTCAGCTCCCAGGTGTGAATATATAAATGTTGTCACGTGAAAACCTCGTAAATTATCATGCAAGTGTAGACAGTGTGTGGGACTATATTCCTTTCTCAGCATCTACCTTTTTGGTTATTGTCCTACGCACCTGTCACTCAAAGACCTTTAGGTGTGCAAATATATATATATTTTTTTAACCTAAACCAAAAAAATGAGAGTTTGAGAAAACTCTGCAGCTGTTTAGCTGATGCAACCCTTTCAAAACCCATCGGATAACATAAAAAAAATGCATCGTCATCAAACTAAAAACAAGGCTGTTTTTCTTAGTTCCTGAACACTTGATATTAGTGCTGAAACGATCAGCCAATTAATCGATTAGACAATTGACAGAAAATTTATCGATTATAACTTTGATAATCGATTAATCATTTTATTCATTTATCAACTAAAAATACCAAATATTTGCTGGATACAGCTTCTCAATTGTTAGGATTTGCTGATTTTCTCTGTTTCATCTCATTATTAAATTAATCCTTTGGGTTTTTTGGCTGCTGGTCAAACTGAGGAAGAAATCTGAAGAATCACTTTGGAATCTGGGAACTTGTGGTGGACATTTGTCATTATTCTGACATTTTATACACTAAATGATTAATTGAAAAATAAATGGATTAATCAGCGATGAAACTAATCATTAGTTGCAGCTCTGGTTGACATTTTGGAGGCACAAGGTTTTCACCCGACAGTAATGATATGTAACTGTAAACGTGAAGCAGGGCATCTGCCTGGATAAATCAGTGTTTTTAGAAGTAAACTCTGGTTTGGCTGATACACGGTGACAGAGGCAGTGTGGTCCGGTCTGTCAGGACTGAACCAGCTGCAGTTTGCTTTCTGCTGACGGAGCCTCGATCATTTCTCCTGACATGAACTCCTCCTGCAGACACACAGCAGCAAAACACAGCAGTCAGACTCTCTGACACATCAGCATTACACTGTTAACTTCTTCAAACTCATTTTTGTACACTTGCTTTTCCGTAATGATCCGTTATGGCTTTTGCTGTGGCTTTTATGTGATTTTATCCATTGTAAGAACTTTGTGACTGTTTTGGAAAGTGCTATAAAAATAGGTTTGTACATAAACTCACTGAAGTATTGACTGCAAATTGAACAAATTATGTATAAAAGGTCATATCCAAATTTTAAAATACACACATACATACTGTATAATATTTTTTTTGTCACATTGGACTGGTGAATTTGCTGACAACATTACAAATTCAAATAAAGTATTGTGTATAGTAGAAATATTGTCCCCCCAGATGGCCAAAATTAACACTTTATTAAAAATATAAAGTTATTAACACAACATTTGGTCAGCCTGGCAGTGTTAGTGCCTCGCTCCACACAGATTTACTCTCTGCTCGCATAATTCTGGTTATGTACAGTCATGCTTTTCAATAAATCTGCTGCCAGTCTAGCCATCCAGATTAAAAAGGAGATTATATTTATTTAGCCACCTAGCAAAACTATTGACCAACCTTATCATAGATGACTTTAACAATCAACGAGCAGCTGGGGCAGGTGGCCACCTCCTCTCCGCTCTCCAGGTCTTCCTGTGGGAACAGCAGCGGGACAGACAGATCTGCTTACAGGTTTCTGACAAACTTTCCATTTCTAAATTCCTACTTTGCTCAATACTGGCTGATGTTTGAATCTGTAAGTGTTAGCAGGTTATTTAAGATCCAGGTCAATTTACAGTCTGCCTCTCTGACATACTTCATTATAAGTTAACAAAGAAACTATGGCTTTGGGAATCTACAATCTCAACATACTTTCTCAACCAAACAATGTTACACAAACAGTGATGTAATGGTAATGAATACATGGATGAACTATGACCTAAAATCAGTTAGCATCATAAGGCAAACGACCACCAATATAAACAAATAATGTTCTCAGAAAAGCATTCTTTGAAAAGCATTATTTTCTGTATTTTTCCTATCCTCATAATGTTTGATAACGCTTCGCCCTGTTGCGTGATGTTCTTTCTCATACTGAAAGACGCACCAAACTCCGTTTTAAAAAATCTGGAAATTTAATCCGGCCTTGCTATCCGCAGAGGTACACATCTCATAGAACATGATTTAAGACGTTTTACGAAGCAATACGATTTACTCTTCAATCCGGCATACACCCAATAAACCAACCTGCACTTATTTCAATAAAACATACACTTTTAGATTTGGGTCGCCTGTTATTACCACTATCTTCCTCCACCGAAATACACCGTGGTGGGCGGTAGCGAGCAGCGTGGTTCAGTTGAAAAACTTCAGATTTTATTTAAATAAAATGGTGATTGTTGGCTTATCAATATGCCGAATTTATCAGAAGACAATAACGATTCATAAATGGTCTCAAGTCATGTTCTGGCAAGTATGTAAATTTGCCGATAACATGGCGACAAAATACTGACTGATTTTTTCAAAGGACGTTGGCGCATCTTATATCGGGGCTACTACTTGCTAAGATAAATACTGAGAATTTCATGTGATTTATTTATTTATTTTATGCCTGTCTATAAAAACGTGGGTAAACTCTATTCGTCAAATAAAAATGAAGGTAAAGTGGGTTTAGGTGGGTTTATCCTCCTATTACTCATCGTTAGCTAACCATCATGGTATAACTCTACTTACTTTAGTTATGGCGAATCTGTCGCCACACGGACAGGGGAAATAATACGTCTCTGTGTCTTCATCATATTCAAAGTCCTCGATCTCTACTTCGTCGTGAAACACGGACATTTTGCCCGAATACAGACCCGAAAACTGGGCGAAATGTGTTCAGTAATCCTCACATTTGACAGCGTGTGACGTCTGTGGAGGTTGTCGCAGTCGTATGACGTAAGCGGTACTTTATCTGCCACTAGAGGGAGATAAAGATGCTCTTTTATACTTCATTAAAGAGATATTCAGTGTACAAGTGTACAGTACTTTAAATACTTTCAGTATTTAATTCAATTTTAGTTGGTCCTTTTTGAAGTTGTCAGATAAATTACATAAAATTACAAACTCATGTTACAGCATGCATATTACATTATATTAAACAAAGAGTACATTGATGCATTTGGCAGAGTTCAGGAGAAAACAGTTCAAGGTCTTTTAAAAGACACATTGAAGTGGGCTCTTTCTTTCATTAATCTAACATTGTGGATATAACACTTTGCAAGTACTATAATCAACAATTCTACAATATAATTTACATTTAAAACAAAAGAGCATAAAAGAAGGGAAGAACTGAAGAAGTGATCCTTGTGATTAGAGACAAAAAGTTGCAGACAAAGGACAACGCACATGAGCAAAAATGCAATTTAAAATGACATGAAAGGAAAGTGAAACTCTCTGCCAGCTCCAGGGTTTCTGTCCTGTCACTGACCAACACAAGCCAGTAAAATACCCTTACATTTACATTAATTTACCCCTTAATTCATGAAAAATCCCCTTAAAATTAATTAAGGGAGTTATTAATGGAGGAGACCCTATCAAAACACCCCTTAATGTTTTACTCCTTACTTTCTAATTTAATGTCACATTCAGGGAGACAGGAACTTTCCTTTGATTTCCACTTAATAACCTGTAAACCTGCACAAAAGGCATAAAAAAAATTCCTTAATTTCTAGAGTCTCTGTGAGTCAACCCATGAATAAATCCCTTACAAACCCATGATACTAACCTTACGTTATTAAAGCTGTTATTTTTAATGGATAATTAATGTTTATGTAATGAGATATTAAGGATATTTCAAGGATAAAATTTAGGGGTTTGGTTTCATAGTGGACCTTGACCTCGCAGGGAGAGGTCAAGGTGAAATATCACTTTAATATTATACATTATTTAATATATTCCATTTTTCATGGAGTACAATCAATAGTCTGTACCGTGTACAGTGAGTCAAACTGTAAAAAATTACCTTTAAATTCGATTTATCCGTATCGTTGTTGTTGTTGTTGTTGTTGTTTCTGTCACTGTATTTGTAAAACTCATTTTTTTAATTGCAATGCATTCAAATGCTTATAAATGCAGACACATGAATTACTTTAAACTGCTGATGAAGCTCATCCACTCTGTTATAAAAGAGTCAGTCAGGACCAACAGGCTTACATCATGAAGTTAAACAGACTGAACTAATCCACTTTCATGATGAGAAGCACAGTGGACCAGACTTTGTGTCTTTCTTTCTTTCTTTCTTTCTTTCTTCCTTTCTTCCTTTCTTTCTTTCTTTCTTTTTCTTTCGTTTGTGTCTTTCTTTCTTTCTTTCGTTTGTGTCTTCCTTCCTTTCTTTCTTTCTTTCTTTCTTTCTTTCGTTTGTGTCTTCCTTCCTTTCTTTCTTTCTTTCTTTCTTTCTTTCTTTCTTTCTTTCTTTCTTTCTTTCGTTTGTCTTCCTTCCTTTCTTTCTTTCTTTCTTTCTTTCTTTCTTTCGTTTGTGTCTTCCTTTCTTTCTTTCTTTCTTTCTTTCTTTTTCTTTCGTTTGTGTCTTTCTTTCTTTCTTTCTTTCTTTCGTTTGTGTCTTCCTTTCTTTCTTTCTTTCTTTCTTTCTTTCTTTCGTTTGTGTCTTCCTTTCTTTCTTTCTTTCTTTTTCTTTCGTTTGTGTCTTTCTGTCTTTCTTTCGTTTGTGTCTTCCTTCCTTTCTTTCTTTCTTTCTTTCGTTTGTGTCTTCCTTCCTTTCTTTCTTTCTTTCTTTCTTTCTTTCGTTTGTGTCTTCCTTCCTTTCTTTCTTTCTTTCTTTCTTTCTTTCTTTCGTTTGTGTCTTCCTTTCTTTCTTTCTTTCTTTCTTTCTTTCTTTTTCTTTCGTTTGTGTCTTTCTTTCTGTCTTTCTTTCTTTCTTTCTTTCTTTCGTTTGTGTCTTTTTCTTTCTTTCTTTCTGTCTTTCTTTTGTCTTTCTTTCTTTCTATCTGTCTTTCTTTCTTTCTGTCTGTCTTTTTTCTTTCATTCTTTCTTTCTTTCTGTCTTTCTTTCTTTCTTTCTGTCTTTCTTAAATTTCATGTCTTTCGTTTGTGTCTTTCTTTCTGTCTGTCTTTCTTTTGTGTCTTGCTTTCTTTCTATCTTTCTTTCTTTCTTTCTGTCTGTCTTTTTTCCTTCATTCTTTCTTTCTCTTTCTTTCTGTCTTGCTGTCTTTCTTTCTGTCTTTCATTCATTCATTCATTCATTCATTCTTTCTTTCTTTCTTTCTTTCTTTCTTTCTTTCTTTCTGTCTTTCTTAAATTTCATGTCTTTCTTTTGTGTCTTTCTGTCCTTCTTTCTTTCTTTCTTTCTTTCACAGATTTCTTAGACTTTGTTTCCTCGGCTGTAGTGAAGTGAAGATGCATGAAAACACAACGCAGCATCCAAGCAATTAAAGCATCAGAGTTCAACCATCAGTCCGCTCATACAGTGAATTCTGCCTCAGTGCTTCATTTACAAAGGAACATTCTAGAGAAATGCAAAACAGACGAGTGTTTTTGACTGGAGTGGCCCTGAAAACTGAACGGGGATAGATTCAGCGGTAGTTTATTCTAATGCAATTAGAATAAATATAATTATAAAGTAAGAGGGTTAGCATGGACGAATTAGTCCAGAATCTTAATTAGGCCAACCTTAGACAAGATAGGCACATTCAAAATTCACACTTTTGTGTAAATAAAAAAAAAATTACTTACAGTTTTTTCTGAATGCTTAAACACTAACAGTGGTTCTTGAAGCACTATCTCTGAAACCATTAACACTTGTAGCCGATGCATTTATCAAGTGTGCCAAACTGAACGCACGTTCTCTGCTTTACACTCAGTTTGTAATTTTATAACACACTTTTTTGCAAAACTGTAAACACAACTCACTGCTTTACACTCAGTTTGCAATTTACAGTAATAACACACTTCTAGCAACACTGTAAACTTATGGCCAGACCCACAAAGAAGGCCAGATTCAGCCTATTTTTTTCTGTTCTTTTTTTTCTAGCACAAATGTTTTTGTTTTCTTCTACTGCGTTGTTTGAGGAGTGTTACTGTAGAACATTTTGAGGAAAAAAAACCCAAACTTTTTCCCCTTATTTGTACTGATAGTGTGTTATGTTCGGAATACACATCCATACTTTACACATTTGGATACCTGTGTGTATGTGTGTTTACTACATGTATGACAAAACTTTACTGCAAACTGCTCTGCCCTGCACACAGAAATAGCAAAATTTATACTATCAGTGTGTAGTTGGTGCTTCGTGTGCTTATTCAAATGATGGTTTGTTTTGCAGAGTTTTGCAAGAATTGTTTGCTTTTGCAATGTATAATGTTTTGCTGGTTTTGGTGTAAGGTTTTGTGGTTTAGAGTTTTGCAAAAATAGCCTATAGTTTCAAAGATAGTGCCTAAGCAATCAGAAAAAACTGTAATTATATATTATATAATAGTTTCATGACTTTCCTCGGTCACGTTGTTACCTGTGGTGACGTTGGTGGAACATTTAACCGATAAACGTGCCGTGCGAGCTGTGCATTGCTCCGCACTGAGCCCCACTCTGCCGTTAATTTACATACATCCACCTCTTCCGTTCTGCCCTATATAAACTTTGACGTTAGGTGGATTTATTTAACCGATAACCATGTCCTAACGCTTCAGTGCAGTGAACTGAATTGAACTCGCGCGCTGTGGGTCTGTACAGCTTGTGCTTGTATACTTTAAAAACTGAAATTAAAGTATACGACTTAGAGCCACATGTCCTGTCCAAGTTTCCTTGAAAAAGAAACCAAACCCCTTTCTGTTTAGTCCTTAACATCACTCTGGATAAGAGTCTAAATGCTGAAAATATTCAGTGCGGTAACATCCTTAGCCTGCACACTGGCCAACCAGCCTTCAGGTCTTTATTATGTCACCTTCAAAAGCTGAGTTAACACTTTTTCCCCAAATAAAATGCGGCTAAACTGAGTTAAGGCGGGTTTACCCTCCACTACACTCCTGATTTAAATAAGTGAACTTGTTTGTGAACATTTAGAAGAATAGACCAACTGTTCTGCTGTAGATGCCAATAAAGCAAAGAGGATCTAATTCAATAAAACATCTCATTTGATAACACAAATCACATACCTACTCTCATCCAATCGGCCCTTCCCTCTAAGATCCAATCCAGATTTCTGTGTAGAATTTACAGATCCTATTGGCAAATTAAAAAGTATTACGGGACATTTGCTTCCATAGAATCAGACATAGAGACTTTTGATGAGCTGCATTACTTGTTAAACTGTTTTGATCTCGTTAGCTAATCCGGATAATCTTCTCCAGTTCATGGCATTTCCTCTTACAATGGTGTTTTTCAAATCACCAATGTGTTTTTCTGCCTACTTGGAGGTATTGACTCCCTGCATGGTGTTATCAATGAAAATTTGTCCATATGATATAATGCTATGGTGATTTTCTGTCTGCTTATTCAGGAAAATTCACATTCACATGTACATGTGTGCACAATACTGTCTACACTATCCTCAGGATTTATGTCTAGCAAACTCTAATAACTAGCCTATAACATGTCCTTGTTTACCAGTAATTATGTCGTTATGTAAATTGTCTATATCTACAGTGGCTGAGAGATCTACTTTTGCTTTCTTGAGGTGACATCCAGCGGCCATATTGGAGGTCCACAGCCATTGGGCAACAACAGCTGATTGTGTTTTTAAAAGTCCAACCTGACCGTCTCAACAGAATTGAACAGACGGTTAATTTCTGTCTGTTTTTGACTGATCATTTCATCACTGATCCATCTGATTGATTTAGTGTTTAGATAATATCAGCTTGTTAGCAAGCTAACCGATCTGGTCAGCTAACACATTAGCGCACTAGCTAATGTAGCCTACATGACATTACAACTAACATTAACATCATAATGCATACCTATTTAATAAATGCCAAAGAAAACTACCTGCTAGCTAACTAAAACTACTCGCAAAGGTATCTAAGCTAGCAGTGGCTATTGCCTGTTAATATTTGCTAAACAAGCCTGCTGGCTAGTTAGCTAGCTAACAGTTTGTTCAGGTTAACTGAGCTGACTCTTCTCAAGCTCCAACTCTTCATGTTTTGGAGTAGAGACTAGGGCTAAAGACAAGACAGTTTACTGTGTCACAGTAACCTACATTTGGAAACAAATCCACCTTATCACACTATTCACTTTTACTGAGAACGTTACTGAATGGATCTACAGCCACACCACAACAAGCTGACTCAGCTGCTCTCTGCTTCTAGCCTGGTTGTATATAAAAACATAATTTGCACTCAGCCAATTCTCCGCTGGACTTCCATGATGGCACCAAACTTTATTGTTGGGAGATTTGTGACACAGACAACTCAGCGCTATTGTCAGGTAATGTATCTGCAAAAGGTAATTTTCTTAGGACTGAAAATAATTTTCTCATTGACACTCATGTATTTTGGAAATTATATGATAGGTTTTATGTTTCAAGGGCCCAAGACTCGTGAAACTCAGTCAGATCATGCACAGCAGCATTACAGTTATGTGTTTTTTCATGACATCAGCAGTAGTTTCTTGTCTTGCCTCACGCTCTTCATCACATGTCTCTCTTTCCCATTGGTCTATTTATCCATTCATCCATAAGGACAGTGCCGCTCAGTCCTTCATGGTGTTCTTCATGTTTTCTTAGAATTGAAGTTTACCTTCTTAGAACAACGAACCGCATGATCTGCTCTGCCATCTGGCTGTTATACTATTAGGTTATCTTAATGTATTTAGCCTAAATACTATGTGCTGGGTATGTAGGGCACGGCCCACGGAAAGAAAACCCACTTGACAGCATGCAACATTATACTTGAACCAAGCGCTTAAAGCAATATTCCAAACCGAACATGTTAAATGTAAGTTTTCAGGATATTTTTGTGGTTTCATTCAAACGCCACAAACTCGTCCAGCTGCATCTGATCTTGTGATTTATTTTCTGGTTTTCATGGTGGTCAAGTGCCGAATAACCCCCATGTTAAATCTAAGTGGAATATTGCTTTAAATATAAGTAAAGTGGTACAATAAAGGACCAAATAATGGAAAAGCCTGAGCTGAGCTTTTAAATAAATGCCTTGGTTTGAAGTACATTCTCTCAACACATCTGTGTGTATTAACATATAAATAAATGTGCGTTTGATATCACAGATTGCTCTAGTGATCCAACCTTTTCCATTTGCTGTTAAACACCTCTCATGGGAAAAGTCTTCTACTGCACAGGAAGTCATGCGTTTAACAGCAAGTCAATTTAGCAATACAATTTTTTCATGCATGCTAGCTTCTCAAACACCAACCTGGTCGCAGCTTATCAGGAATTGCGTGCTTGTTGTAAAACGTGCCAGTGCATCATCAAAAGACACAGTCATGGCCGACATGAATGAACAAATGTGTCCAGATTGAGTTTTTCGCTTATCACCCATTACAAAGCTCTCTCTACCAGATAACATTTCTTGAAAATCATTTTTTTCTCAGGGTTATTTGCAGAAATTCTAAAAGCAGCGCTGTTTTGTGAGTTTTATGTATTTTAATTTCATTTAACCTTTATCTAATCAGGTAATCCCATTGGGAGGAAGAGCCTCTTTTTTAAGAAAGACATGGCCAAGAAGCATTAAAATAATTACCGGCATCAAAGCTGCAAACAAACAACATACCACAGTGCAAAATCACATGAAAGGTAGTGAAACATTAAAATTCATTATATGAGCAGTGGGGTGCCTGGGTGGGTAGTGAGACGGGTACGTCCTTCAACTGGATGAACTGGGTCCAAGCAAGCATGTTGTAATTTACTTTTTTGCAGTCAAGTTGCTGCTTTCAGTCAAATGTGGGCATATGGGACTAATCATAAGCTTTAGCATGGAGCCTTCTATCACTCAACATAGTGTATGCTAAAGCGTTAGCATGGAGCCTACTATCACTCAACACAGCGCGTGCTAAAGCGTTAGCCTGGAGCTACTATCACTCAACATAGCGCCTGCTAAAGCGTTAGCATGGAGCTACTATCACTCAACATAGCGCGTGCTAAAGCGCTACCATGGAGCTACTATCACTCAACATAGCGCGTGCTAAAGTGCTAGCCTGGAGCTACTATCACTCAACATAGCGCGTGCTAAAGCGCTAGCATGGAGCCTACTATCACTCAACATACCGCGTGCTAAAGTGCTAGCCTGGAGCTACTATCACTCAACATAGCGCGTGCTAAAGTGCTAGCATGGAGCCTACTATCACTCGACATAGCGCGTGCTAAAGCGTTAGCATGGAGCATCAGAGCGAATGATCTACCAGGGACACTTGGATGATTTGGTGTCTATGTTCTCATCACTTAGCGTGGAACTTTGTGTATTCCTTTCAATTAATTTTCATTTCTCCATGGATTTCCATCGCTTCCTCATGGTAAATGGAACACAAATATTTCATTAAACAATTTAATGTGCAGCTCTTTAGTCCATATACAGCGTATAAATGGTTTGGTTTAGTGCCAAGAGGTCACACAAAATGAATTACACGTTATATAAATGAACATTTTTCTTTGCCCTGCTTTTGGTTTGCTGCACTGAATATATGCGTTGTCATGCCATTCTCAATAAGATAATGCTATTCCATCGCATCGACCAAAAAGTCCCCACTGGGTTATTCTAAGTCGGCGTAATTGGATAAACACAGTCATGCCTTGTGCCTATGAAGCCTTGTTGTTTTATCTTTTCTTTAATAGGAAGCCAGTGGCTGTGGATGTGACCATGCACTACTGATCGACTTATTTCTAGACTCAAGACTAAATGTGACCTGTAGGCTTTGAAACAGCTTTTAAATCACCTATTTTTATTCATGTGATATCTTTTATCCTATTAATTTTACTATTATGTTGTTTGTACCCTCTATCTTCATCTTTTGTCTTCTTGTGCCTTCTTGTTTCCACTCATTTCATAGCTTTAAGATGGCCATCGCACCTTGTTCTATGATTTCTGAGTTGCTCCCTCTGTGTCTAACCCTGAAGTCACCACCAAATCTGCATCAGAAGAAGTTTGTAAGATCCACCAGGTCAGGTAAATGTCAAATCAAGTAAACGTCCATCATGTTTAGCTGAAATCAGATTTGTTTTGACTCCTCCCTGGTGCCAAAATCTCTAACCTGGCAGGATGACCGGTTGCCAAAACTCTGTCCAATAAATGAGCTGCTTGTGAGTCATGTGATTTTAGGTTTCAAGCTCTGGTTCACATGTACAGTAATTGGAGAGTGTGAACCTGAACGAGCCAAATACAAAAATACAACAAAGTCAACTTTTCTACTATGGTTCAGACCAAAGAAATCTATCTGTAGATGTGATCACTTTATTTGAAGTGCAACGTAGGTACAGAAGTTTGTCTTGGTGACTTTGGTGATACATTGACAACCAGTGTAGCAGCATATACATAAATACACAGTACAGGGACAACCGGACCTTACATACAGTCCATATACATTCAGTATTCTCTTCTATCCGGTTGTACAATGTGGTTCCAGCTGTAGAGGAGGGTGAGTTTCCCACAGTGCATTGAGCAGTGTGTCACAGGATTGAGCGAAAACTGAGAAATAAATTCTGGGTTTAATGGATTATATAGACATAAATCCTGAGGATAGTGTCAGTATTGTGCACACATTATGAGTAGTGTGAGATCATGCAAACAACTGTCGGTTACGTCGTTCACACTTCCCTGAATTCATTACCCAAGGTAAAGTTTTGCCAAGAGCCAATGTACTTGAAGCAGCCGCAATAAACAGAAAAACACTTTGATGATTTGAAATACACCATTTTAAGAGGAAACATCATGAGTCAGGATTAGCTAACGAGATCAAAACAGTTTATCGAGGAATGTAGCTCATCAAAAGTCTCTATGTCTGATTCTTCAGAAGCAAATGTCCCTTAATATTTTTTAATTTACTGATTCGCAGGATCGTTAATTTCTACACAGAAACCTGGCTTGGGTCTTAGAGGAAAGGGGCGGTTGGATGAGAATCGGTATGTGATTGGGGTTATCATGGGTTCCTTCCGATCACAGATGTTTCATTTGCTTTATTGGGATCAACTGCAGCCCAGTTGAGCTTTTCTTCCACACATTTACAAGTCGTCAAATTCACATACTCAAACCAGAGAGGTACAGAGGCTTTGCATTTGTGTCACAAATCTCCTATCTACTTTATTGCCGTGCAACTCAGTGTACAATACCATACAGACCTTGACACACACATGATTTTCATTTGTACAAGATGAAAAAAATATACAAATACAAGAAACAGAGCAGCTGAGTCAGCTTGTTGTGGTGTGGCTGTAGATCCATTCAGTAACGTTCTCATTAAAAGTGAATAGTGTGATAAGGTGGATTTGATTCTTGTGTTTAGCCCTATATTCTCTAGCCCTATAGCCTCTATATCAACATGTCAACAACAAGTACAGAAAATCTAGTCTGCAAGCCTGATATTATTTTGTTATCCAAGGACTTTAAGTTTAAGTTTCCTACTATGCAGTAAAAGTAATATAATTTGTTTTGATTTTCTGCTGTCTATTATTTTGTAAGATCATGTCAGTTTTTCAGGGTGGATATCGAATTGTGGAACAAATACAACCTTAACTGTTTTATTAAAGGAAATATTTTAACTCAATGTAAATTTGATATTTCTATGCTGTTTGATTTAATTTATTCAAGTACACAGAGAACAATTTTCCACATAGTGAACTTAACTTTGTTACAACTATACAAATATTTTCTGGTCCTAGGCCAACTTCTTCCTATGTTTAATGATCCACTGGTAAATCTGACATGCATATCATCCACCATGCAGACATTTTTTTCCACACAAATTTCAAACTTTTATAACCGGTTAATTTGTTATTCCCGCAGTCTTCTTCCACCAAAATACATCATGAGGAGCGGTAGCAAACAGTGTAAATGTTTTAAACATTAATAAGGATGAAAGAATAACCTTGATTTCCCCACTTTGTCTTCCCCTCTGGTGCAAAAAGTATTTGAAATGATGTTCGGACAACAACCAAACAGCCACGCAGGTATTATATTATCAGTTATATTATCAAAGAAGGTGTAGCATCCAGTAAACAGTTCAACCTCAGTAAAAATGGCTTCCCATGACCTGGAAATTTGACTTTCAATGACTGTAACCTTTGTAATAAAATCAGGCAATAACATCTCTTATTATTGCGAACAGTGTGCTGCTAGCATCAGTCAGGTTGGCCAAAAATTATCGGCAATCTAAGCTCTTTTGGTCGGCTAGCATGCTAACTAGCTAGTAAGCTAACTAGCTAGCAGCACTCGGCTACCTGGCGCAGCTAACCTGTGTTGGCTAACGTTAGCTGGTTAGTTTGCAGACTTTCGTTCTACCTGGTCACAAATTTCAATAGCGGTCTATGGAGAGCGTCTGGATAGGCTGCCAGTTGGTATCGTCTATGGTCCAGATGGATAAAATAACTGTTACTGGAGAGAAGTTCCAGATTCCACCTTTAGCGTCAAAAAATTGCACAATGTAGCAACTCGCATAAACAGCGTAAATTTGGAAAAATGGAAAAATCAGCTTCGTCAGTCCCTGCCTATGCCAATGCTCAATGCCCATGTGCAGTTTCAGATTGATTGACCAACCCATTGAGGAGCAAAATGGATGCAGACAGACAGAGTTTTCTTCATTTTATAGTAGGATATGAATCTAGGAGGAACATCATATGATATAGACCTGACCACAATATCTCACTATCTTCCTTTTCTTGCTTTATGTAACATATTTTATACCTCCCTCCCTCCAGAGTAAACTGGGACAAGAAGAAGCTAATTGAGGTAATTTTGAATTAGGATAATGTGTTCCACCTAACGAGGTCAAATTCGGCTGCCTGGAGTAACAGACGTGACTTCAGTCCATATTGGGTGGTTGGTTTAGGACGGTACTGCTGTTTTCTCTTTCTGTCTCTCTCCTCTCTCACACACATTTATAGCACTATTACACATTTGTGTGATGAAGGTTAGAGTCTTCATCTGTATGTACTCGTGTACCTCCATTAAATATCTTCTAATGCGTTAAGGTTAAAACACGATACGGAAAAATTGTTTTACCAGAGTGGTCTTCAAGAGCCAAATTCAGTGAGGCACAAAGGGTTCTGGTGACTTGGGACTTGACTTTGACTTGGGTTCTGGTGACTTGGGACTTGACTCTGACTTGTACTCTGATGACTTGAAAAGGTTTCTAAAGTCTTGACTTGAGATCTTGTGTTTGTGTAAATGACTTAGATTGAAAGTGATGAGATTTGTTCCAGCAGACGACTGAATTTAAATTCTGTTTTCTGAATTTGTATGGAATGATTGAATTTATTGAAGTTGAAACTGATTATAGAAATCAAACTCATGATGCTCTTACCAAGTTTTTATCCTATTAAAACCATATTGCATTGAAAAGTCCTAGATATTTGATTTTCTTTAAGATATTAAATTGATACTGGACTCTTGATTTGTTCTGACTTGACTTGCTGTTCTACATTTAGACTTGGGACTTGACTTGAGACCTGTGCCTCAAGACTTGAGACTGACTTGGGACTTGAACAAAGTTGACTTGGTCACACCAGTCAGGTGTGATCTTTATTGAGCAGTATGCAATTAATAAAGCGCAGTAAAAGTGGTATTATTGTGAAAATGTAACTAATCTCCGCATCTTTGCTGTGATTTTTCACAGAACTCCCATAATCCTCTTCTCAAATGTAAATTAATTTAGATGACATCACACGATGGGAGAACTTACTTCAGGGTTCAGATATTGTGATTTATATAGCGATATAGCTACATCAAAAATAAAAGACAATATGAAATAGACTTTGATTATTTCTCACTCTGAAACGGGACGATGACGATGGGAACTGTATTTTAACTTCCCATCCCAAGGATCCCAAGGTTTCCAAAGACACCAAACATGTCAGGCTGAATTATAGGGAAATGTGTAGAAAATGAAGCTCATGAAATCTAGATTTTTTTCCAGTTGATGTAATGTTCTAGTGTCTTGGGTTTGAGTATTTCTCACAGGATCCGCAGCTGGGGCCTCAGTGGAGGTTAAGGTTAAGGTTAAGGTTAAGGTTAGAGTTACAATTAATTATTAGGTTAAGGGTAAGTGTTAAGAATATGGCCTTTAGTGGTTCAGGTCAGGCATTCAATGGACTGTCCTCACAAGTAATGCAACAGAAACATATCTGTGTGTGAGAGAGAGTGAACATGAAAGAATTTATGAATATAAATTTCAAATATGTATTTTCCTTTTTCTTTGTGTTTGTGTGTGTGGGAGAGAGACAGAAGACGGCACAAAACAGAGTGACTGTAATGACTACAAGGTGTGTGTGTGTGTGTGTGTGTGTGTGTGTGTGTGTGTGTGTGTGTGTGTGTGTGTGTGTGTGTGTGACTGATTGAATTACTGACCATGCAGTTAACAGACTGGCTGGCCAGCTGACTTGTTTTCATGAATACGAAAGAATTTGTGAATGTATGCATTTTTCCCTTTATCTCTGTGTGTGCATGCGTGTGTGTGTGTGTGTGTGTGCGCGCGCATGCGTCCATATATGTGTGTGCATATGTGTGTGTGTATGTGCGTGTGTGTGTGTGTGTGTGTGAGAGAAAGCGAGAGAGAAAGAGAGGGAGTGTAAGAGAGAGAGAGACAGAGCAAAATACAGAAGAATGCATAAAAGAGAGATGCTAATGATAAGATTTGTGTCTTGTGTGTGTGTGTGTGTGTGTGTGTGTGTGTGTTGTGTGCGTGCATTTGCCTGTGTGTGTGTGTGAGAATGTGTGAGAGACAGAGAGTGTGTAAGAGAGAGAGACCAGTGCAAAATACAGAAGAATGCATAAAAGAGTGATGCTAATGTTAAAATTTGTGTCTTGTGTGTGTGTGTGTGAGTGAATGGCTAACTGACACACAGTACATTCATGTGTGTAATGAATGAATGAAACCTTTATTGCCCCTCGGGGTTATTTGCTTTGCACAGAGAGCATAAAAGAATATCAAAAACATCAACAACCGTACATGACAGCACATAATATAACATAAAACACAAGCATGTAAAAACATCATAAAAAGCATCATTTGGGTGATCGATAAAGGACATCAAGTGCCCAGTTCAAGAAATCAGAGCTTGTTAAGCAGCTGAATGCTGCGTGGGACGAAGCATGTGACGCCTCTGTTAGCTGCACCTTCACCCTGAAGGTAAAAGTATGTATTGGGACCACAGAGGGTGCAGTGGATCTGCTATGTGAGCTTGTGAGCTAAATTCATGGTGTACTGGTCTGACATGTAATATTTTGCCACCCAGTTTAACAACCCTGTCCAATTTGTTCTTGTTTCTGTCGGAGTCTCAAGAAAACCTGCCCGGCCCACTGCGGTCACACCACCGCCCCCCCCCCCCCCCTCCCCAGCAGGGGTCGGCTCTAATTTAATCAAGCAGATAGACTAAAGTCAGACGTCCGCCTCTGATCTCAGTCTGCCAGCGGGCTCCTCCACCGACACTCAGGCTGCACCGACAGGTAAAGAATCCCTCCTTCACCTCCTTCGCTTTCCTTTCTGCAGGACTTCATTGTATAGTAATGGAGTCCTGTCTTCTTCTATTCTATTTTTTTTTTTTTTTTTTTTTTCGACCCATCCCCTCTTTTATTTCTCTTTAGCCCCGTTCGCATGAGTTTAATATTTCCTGGGAACGTGCAGTGATTTGTAATAATTGTGGAGATTTTAATCTGAATGTTCAATCTGCCATGTTTGTAATTTGTAAAAAAAAAAGTAAAAATTCCAGCACAAATTTGGCGCGCAATTTCTTTTTCTTTCCTTCTTGTTATAGAGACGGAATTTCTATCTTCCCACTGTATAATTCTTACTGTATAACGGAGGCAGAAGTGGAATCTATGGAGGAAAGTTTTGAAAAATATTACGTTTTTCTTTGCTAAATCAAGAAGTGATGATTTGTAAAAACCTTTACCTTTTACAGTTCAGTGAATTTCATGATCCCATGTCAATGTGTTTCACAAAAAACTCAAGAGTTTGGGATGTAATTTATTTATTACATGAGCTCCCCACCTAGTACTATAGTCCCATGTGAATCAGACTTTTGTCGCTATTTCTGTTTATTTCTGTCTCTAACACAACAGTATGCTTACCATACATTTGCTTCAATTTTTCAATCTTTACTTTTTTTGTTTGCACCATATCAAATTAAAAGAGTATTTCTTTTTGACTATCTCAGCTTCTTAATGTGCTGATGCTCTCTCATTTTCTCTTTTGTTTCATGAGGTTTTTTGAACTCTGCTAAAGTAAACACAGTTGCGTTTTTATTCCCAATAAGTAATTCACTGCAAATACTGTGGATTTTCTGTACCCAGTTCTCCTGTGTGATGCTTTTCTGGCAGCTTTTCCACCACTAAAATAGGTCTGACAACGGTTATGAGGTGTAATTGTATATTATTTTGTTTGTCATAGCTTGATTTACAGTTGCATGTGGATTTTCTGAGCATCAAGCTTTTTGAGTTTAACTAAATACTTGAGGCAGGTAATCTATATTTGTACTAATGCAGGAGTGATGATTGTTTAGAGTGCATTGGCAGACGCATTAGTCACTGACTCAACCTGAAAAACCAAGTTAATTGCATAATGTTTTGTGTGGGAGCTAAATTAGCTCAGGGAAAATACTGCTGAGTAAAAAGTGTGATTCTTTGCCCACTGACTTGGGATTCTGCCTTGTTTCTACATCCACTGATTTGTATTTAATAGTTAATTGTGATGCCCTGGATTCTGTTCAATTAGCAGCTGCTCAGTATCATTGATAACATTATCCCATAGGTCATTTTTATCTTGGAGAATCCGCAAAGATCATATTATTGATGTTTTTTGACATTTTTGTAAAGGAAGAATAGCAGTAACTGTGTGAAATCAAAGCCAAAACGTGTTGATTGTTACTTGTAACATGTTCACAGCAACTAAGACACTTAACATGAAACCTACTAAGTTCGGCTATGCTATGATGGCTGCCACCTGTTTGTTGTGCAATCAAATTTCCCTCCTTCCTTATTCACCAAGTGTAGCTGATTTTTTCAGTCCACTACTTCAGTCAAACTGCAAGGTTTGCAAGGTTTAGAGGATTATTTGGAGCCACTTGCTCAGGTCTTTCAAAAGAGAGGAAAGTGGATGAGAAACACTCTGCCCTCCCTCAAGAGTAGTATTTTTTTGACAGGAATTAAGAAAAAATGCTAAATATCTCATTGGCACTCCATGGATTTTTTTAAAATGGCATAATGGGATTTTAACAGGTTTCAAAGGGTCATGAAACTCATTCAACATATAAATGATGGTGAAAAGTGCGAAGAGGGGTACAGAGGGCTGATAGATGGGTACAAAGGGTTGATACAGGGGTATGGAGGGCTGATATAGGGGTACAAATGGCTTATAAAGGGGTGCAGAGGGTTGATAGAGGGGTACAGAGAGTTGATAGAGGGGTACAGAGTTGATAGAGGGGTACAGAGGGCTGATAGAGGGGTACAGAGGGTTGATAGAGGGGTACAGAGTTGATAGAGGGGTACAGAGGGCTGATAGAGGGGTACAGAGGGTTGATAGAGAGGTACAGAGAGTCGATAGAGGGGTACAGAGGGTCGATAGAGAGGTACAGAGAGCTGATAGAGGGGTACAGAGAGTCGATAGAGGGGTACAGAGGGTCGATAGAGAGTTATAGATAGTCGATAGAGGGGTACAGAGAGTCGATAGAGGGGTACAGAGAGTCGATAGAGAGGTACAGATAGTCGATAGAGGGGTACAGAGGGTCGATAGAGGGGTACAGAGAGTCGATAGAGAGGTACAGATAGTCGATAGAGGGGTACAGAGGGTCGATAGAGGGGTACAGAGAGTCGATAGAGAGGTACAGATAGTCGATAGAGGGGTACAGAGAGTCGATAGAGGGGTACAGAGAGTCGATAGAGAGGTACAGATAGTCGATAGAGAGGTACAGAGAGTTGATAGAGAGGTACAGAGAGCTGATAGAGGGGTACAGATAGTCGATAGAGAGGTACAGAGAGCTGATAGAGAGGTACAGATAGTCGATAGAGAGGTACAGAGAGTTGATAGAGAGGTACAGAGAGCTGATAGAGGGGTACAGAGGGTCGATAGAGGGGTACAGAGAGCTGATAGAGGGGTATGCAGATGTTACCTGGTTAATTTATTATTTTCCCCAAACTCTAATGTTCAAAGTGATGATCTTGATCTTGTTGACCTGCCTGATAATGAATGAAAAGTGACTTAGAATGATTAAATTATTAAATTGTAATTCTAAATCAATGGCCGCATGGCACTTGATCAAGTGGGCACAAAGTTTGAAAGCAGTCAATAGCAGCCTTTGTGTTTTGGTTAATTCATTTTGTTTTATTACTCCCAAAAGGTCTTTATTTCATAATTGTGGAGCAAGACAATGCGCCCTCTTGTTCTTGATTTTCTTGTTCTTCTTCAGAAAGTGTCTCTGATGTGACAGATTATAATCTCAGCTGTCCTGTTTATTGAGAGAGACAGTATCTATTAATGTTAACAAATGTAGACTGAATTGCCCAAGACAAGGATTTTCCCTTTTGAGGACTCTTCCAAAAGAGCTGAGCTTGACTGTTTTGAATTTGGGGATGTTTGGATTAAGGTGATTTAGGGATTTAAGGCAATCAGGAAATATGCACACATTTCAGGCGCTGTATGGAACTGGAACTGTATGAATGTCAAGTAGCTCAGAAAAACCCTTCTCCAGCAAAATGATCTTCCTGTCACTCTTCTTCGTCTAACTCCACTCCTTCTTCCTTCTACCTCTCCCACTTCTCCTGCTTCTTCTTCCTCTCTTCTTCCCCTTGTTTGTCTTCTTCCTCTTCTTTTGATTCTTCTTCTCTTCCTCCCCTACTTCTTTTCCTCCTCCTCCATCTTTTCTCCTTCATCTTCTCCCTCTACTTGTATTTTTCTTTTCCCCTCCTCCTTCTTCCTCTCTTCTTCTTTTAATTCTTCTCTTTGTACTCCTCCCTTTCATTTGATTAATCGTCCTTCCCCTCTCCTTCATTATCATCTTCTTCCTCTTGTAATTCTCTTCTTCCTCTTCTTCTTCTTCTTCTTCCTCTCTTCTACTCCTCCTCCTCCTGCTCTCAGTCTCCTTTGTTGTCTTCTTTACCTTTTCCTCTTCCTTCTCCCTCATATTCTGGTTCTTCTTCTTCCTCTTTTCAATTTCTCCTTATTTTTGCCTCTCCAGATGGATGGTGCCATTGAATATTTTGGGGGGAATGTAGTGTAAACTGTGCTCATTCAAACTCTTTTAAGGCAAACAAGCCAGATTTACAAAGTCACACTATGCTTATTAATAAAATGAAAGACTGTACAGTGTATAGAGACTTTACAGTGTGGCCTAATTTCCAACATTCCTTTGCCTAATTCGTTGTATGTAGCCTTCAATTAGTTGAGGAAATCTCAGATGTGCTACTTTTGTCGGGCTTTACAACCTGGGAAACCGTAATGGAGACATGATTCGATTTATCCGACCTTGTGATCCCAAGGTGGTCAGTCATATTGTAAATGAGAAATTAGGTAAATGTTCTTCTTATGATGTGCTGGTGACACCAGTTGTTCAGTTGTTCAGTGACAGGATCTGGGTTCGCTTAGATCACCAACCTGCTGGATTTAAAAGGCTTTATTCCAGAACATTTTAGTTCTATTCTTAGATTTTTGTTTTTTTACTTTAAATTAATCAAACTTGATAGCTCAAAAACAGATGTTTGTATCTGGTGGGAAAAGAACGTAAAGTAGCTAATAACTGAATGTTTTTTTTCCAACATGAGTTTTAATTTCACATCAACAATCATCATTTCATAAATAGATTAATAGAGTAATTATGCCTGGTTCATGATTTCTGTGTGGCTTTCATGCTTCTCTCACTTTCATGACAAACAGATGAAAACTTCAGTGCTTTCGCTGCAAAAACTGACAAACTTGTTAAGTTATTTTTGTCTTGTCTCCAGATTTATAAACTCATTTTAGGATTTGGCAGATAATTTTACCGCTTTTTCAGGAGAATGTCACTTGTTTCAGGACATTTAAACTGTCCTTGGGTAAAGTTTCTTGTTTCCAGATTTTCTTTATTGTTTTATGATGATTTCTTGAAGTCTGGGAACAAGTCTGGAAACAAGTTAAAATCAATTGACAACTTGTCATTTTTGCAGTGATAGTGCTGCTGTAAAAAAAGATTCAGCTCTCCAAATCCCCCAGAAAAGCACAAACACCAGAATCATCCAGTTCTGGAGGTGCGTTTTCATTTTCACGCACTCCACCGCGTTCATTCCCACATGAAGCATGAGTCAGGCACAAGTGTCACTTTTCTCATATGGTGTTGCATCTGGAGTGACAGTCTTCATTCTCTCATATCTCTTACAGGAGATCGCGAGGAGCTTTGAGACAAAATGGGGGAGCGCTACGACTGCAAGGAGTGTCAGGAGTCGCTGTACGGGCGGAAGTACATCCTGCGGGAGGAATGCCCGTACTGCATCCAGTGCTACGAGAGGCTCTTCTCCAGCATCTGTGAATCATGCGAGAAATGCATTGGCTGTACCAGCAAGGTAATCCTGTTGTTTTTTTTTACCTTTTACCTTTTTTTATTACCTTTACTTCCTGAAAAACATCTTTAAAGGTCCCATATGGTGTCAACAGGACTCCCCTTGCCTCTGTGATGATAAAGGAGTTGGATGGTCTATCTAAACATGGTGAAAGTATCAAAACTAAATCCACACAATCCATATTAGAAAAGCGAGCCTCTAAACGAGCCGTTTGGACTTCCGTAACTCTATGACGTCACAAAGGTTCGCTCATTATCATTTTTGTAAGAAATAATAGACTAACAAAGTGTTTTTTTCAAAGCGGTTGAGCGGTTGTCATTGTTTATCACCGGAGAGTTTTCCCTACCTGTAGCCGCCGGGCCGCAGTTTCTCACGTTTCACTCTTGAAACGGTCAGCCAATCGGAACAGAGGGGTCGTTAATATTAATGAGCCTTAAAGACACGGCGACAGAAACAGCCTGTTCTTGGTAAGGCTCAGAGAGATGCTGGAAAATGAACGTGGAGAAATGGATTGAGAGTGTTTTTGGTACAAGACACCACACACACAACTTTGAATGGACCTCAAGACACAAATAAAACACTGGGACCTTTAATGGTGACCTCATGCTGCACCAGTGGGCGTAGATTTTTGAAAACTTCCATCAAGTAAAACTGCCTTTCTCTCCCCAACTGATATTCCATTGGTTTACACTTTTGAATGATCCCTCCCTGTGTTTTTAACCTTTATTTAACCTGGGAAAATCAACTGAGCATGCATGCACTTTTCCAGCAACTCCCTGATTTGTTGCATCCACTGTCCACTGACTGCTAACTGAACCGAACGCTCTCTCTCCACTTGGTGACTCTGCAGGATCTGTGTTACAAGGACCGCCACTGGCACGACGACTGCTTCCTCTGCACCAAGTGCAGCCGGTCTCTGGTGGAGCGGCCCTTCGCCACCAAGGAAGAAATGCTCATGTGCATCGAGTGCTACTCCAACGAGTACTCCGCCAAGTGCCACGATTGCCTGAAGACCATCATGCCTGGTAAGGAGGCCTAACTGACCTTGAGTGAAAGTAAGCTAATAGTTGTTTTGCGTCTTTGGGTCAGGCGCCAAGGATGGTGCTTCTGGAGTGAAAACATTATTCAATTTGGGTTGAATTGAAAAATGACATTTGATAGATAGTGTGAGAACTCCTTCTCTAATCGGTAATGTCTTTGTTTTCTTTCTGTTCTCTCTCTCTCTGTCTCTCCCTGTCTGTCACTCTCTCTGTTGCTCTCGCTCTCTCTCAGGCTCTAAAAAGATGGAGCATAAGGGCAACAGTTGGCATGAGAATTGCTTCACCTGTCACCGCTGCCAGCAGCCCATCGGCACCCGGACCTTCGTTGTGAAGGAGACCAACAACTACTGCCTGCCCTGCTACGAGAAGCAGTTCGCCCTGCAGTGCATCCACTGCAAGAAGGTAGAAACTACCAAAACAACATATAATTTCATTTACATTTAAGGCATTTGTATAGGAATTGAACTTGGCAACAGAATACAGTACAACAACTTGGTTGAAGTGTCGCCCTATTCTCACTGATTGTGGGCGGGGCCAGAAGCTCTGACTGCATATGTAAAGTGACCAAGAAAAATGTATTTAAGTTTATACATTTAAATGTATTCTTGCTGCTTTGGTAATGTTATCATAACATTACATTAGTTTGATGAGAATAGGGTCTTTTATGGAAAAACAAAGCATAAATCAATACGTTACTGACAATATAAGTGATTTTTTTGTTGTGATAGGTTTCTTTGTTTGTAATTTACCACTACATCACTGCATGTAACCCACTGATTTTCTTGCAAACTTTGTTTAAAATTACTCATGGAATCTCTAAAGAGTAATTGCTCTTTCTTCTTTCCTGATAATTAATTAGATCAATCTTTGGCCCGAGAGTCATTTAAGAACCAGGTTAAACTTGAATGCGTAGTTTGGTTTTCTGGTAATCGGCACGTAAACATCACCAAAATTTTGCCGCCTCTAGTGAGAAATGAATGAGACTCATAGGTGAAACACTGGAGGTCGTAGTTCACCCACCTTTTTAGTTACCATGACAACAGTGCATATGGCACAGGGGCCTCACATACATGTGGATAAGAGAGGCAGTACATTCTGACCCACATGTTCTATAAATGTATATAAGATGGTGTATAACTGTCAGCAAACAGATGGTCAAGCAGGCAGGAACTGGCTGAGTGCAAAATGCTGGTAGGTGAGACCTGGCACGCCTGTGGCTGAGTCAGCAAAAATCAGCAAAAATGCCTTGGCAATTAAGCAGGGTGCAACTGTTATGAAATACCAAGAAATGAATGGGAACTCTTCATCTTTAAAAGGTACTACAAGTAGCATTTTAAGTAAATAAATCATTACCACATTCTTTTTTAGACATCTTGCATAAATAAACGAGACCATCGCCGAGAAGATCGCAACACTGCAGTCTACGGATTTGGAGGGAAATCTGCTGGATTGCTTTACGGCACAAAACAGGAACCATTTTGGCTTTGCAAGTAGTGCACAACTTTATTCCAGTTCCACTATTCTAACTATCATGACAGTTTTCCTGGTCTGAATGAATATCAGCTCTTATTCTTCTTCTGGCTCTTTAAAACCATCGATCGATGCTAGGGAAGTGGAGGGGAACAAGTACCAACATCCTCTGGGGGTTATGGGAAATGTGGTCACGTTTAATGGCACATGCATATTTTGAATATCGCTCTAGCTTTCCTCTGCGGTTGCAAAAGTATGTCAGATGCAGTAGAAGTGTAATGAGTACTGCCTACTGCCAGGGGACAATGACTTTCTGTATGAGAGGACATCATGTACACTAGAAACATCATGATCTATAATCTAATAAAGCATATGACTTTGGCTTGTAGTGTGTGGGTGAAGCCAGGTCAAATCAAATCAAAGTCCACATTATTATTATAAAACAGTTTCAACAAAATATGTTCACCGCAAAATGATTTACAGAACACACAGGGGGGCGGGGGGGGGGAACAGTTATGTAGCTGTTTGTGTGTGATGTAAGAGTTGTTCTTGAGCCTGTCGCTGATTGGTCCGTTTCTTCCAGCCAATCACCAATGGAGGAGTGACCTACCGCGACCAGCCCTGGCATAAGGAGTGCTTCGTTTGCATCGGGTGCAAACAGCAGCTGTCTGGCCAGCGCTTCACCTCTCGGGACGACTTCGCCTACTGCCTCAACTGCTTCTGCAACCTGTTTGCTAAGAAGTGTGCTTCCTGCACCACTCCTATCAGCGGTAAAGTCACATCAGAAATTAACTGGGGCTCATGGAAAAAATGCCAGTGAAAGTTCTTAAAATGCCTTTGGAATCTAAAATCAGGGGACAAAAAAATGCACCTAATAGTCAGGAATACCCTTATTTGCATTTAAAGGTCCCATATGGTGTAAAACAGGATTCCCCTTGCCTCTGTGATGATAAAGGAGTTGGATGGTCTATCTAAACATGGTGAAAGTATCAAAACTAAATCCACGCAATCCATATTAGTGCAGCGAGCCTCTAAACGAGCCGTTTGGACTTCCGTAACTTTGTGGCATCACAAAGGTTCGCTCATTATCATTTTTGTAAGAAATAATAGACTAACAAAGTGTTTTTTTCAAAGCGGTTGAGCGGTTGTCATTGTTTATTACCGGAGAGTTTTCCCTACCTGTAGCCGCCGGGCCGCGGCGTCTCACGTTTCACTCTCGAAACGGTTAGCCAATCGGAACAGAGGGGCCGTTAATATTAATGAGCCTTAAAGACACAGCGACAGAAACAGCCTGTTCTTGGTAAGGCTCAGAGAGATGCTGGAAAATGTGGATTGAGAGTGTTTTTGGTACACGACACCACACACACAGCTTTGAATGGACAGAAAGACACAAAATAAAACACTGGAAAGTGGAGAATATGGGACCTTTAACTGAGTAGCGGCCTGAAGCAGTAGAAACGGTTGAACCATGTAGCCAGCGGCAAGAAAAAAAGCCAACCAACACAAACCACTGCAGCAACAAAAAATAAAACGGCCAATATGGTAAGAAACTCAACAGGAGGGGGAAGCTGGACTGTTGGGGACAGAGAGTCTTCTGGAAGGCCTGACGCCAGTTTCCAGCAGAGGTAAAGAAGTTAAAACAAATCTTAGTGCTTCAAATTGAGTGTTTATTTGCCAATAGGCTATGCAATGCAACGTATTATTCCGTAGTTCTAGGGCTTAAAATACTGCAGGGAACCTCTCTTAACAACGCTTTTCTCTTTGTTCTGAATGGAAAGGACGTTGCATGGTTCTGATTGTGCTGAGAACTTTTTCTTAAGTTCAAAAGTTCAATGTATGATAATTAAGTTAACCAAGCAAAATGGTGCAGAAAAATCAAATACACTTCTCCCATCTTTGACTGGGTGCTGTGTCAGTAAGCATGTCCTCAAAAACAATATCAGACAGAGGGATTTTCACCAGTCTGAGCAGTGAAAATCAATTTTAAAGGTGTGACTGATTCACATTAATGCCGAATGTACCAGGAGACCCTAACAAATATTTGGCAACTTTCTCGGACAGCAGTCCTAGGCTTGACACCATAACTTTGTATATCAAAAAGCAATGAAAAACGACAAAATGTTTAAAAATCTAATTACATATGGCGTGCATTGCAAAATGATTACGAGCAATGTAAACGAAACATAGACAGATGTAAATGGACGTTAACTCTAAATGACACCGGTGTTCTCCTTTAACATCAACATGAACCTGGATGTCATGTGCTTCCTGCTCTATCCAATCAAAGTCCATTAGAGGATTATTACGTTATAGCGATCAGGAGACTATTATGGACGAGCTCGCTTTGTGTGCTTTGTTGAACTCACAATCACACAATTTTCCTCTTAAATTGTTTTGCTATTTTAATCAGATTCCTTACTTTTATTTCTTATCTTTGTGAATTAAATTTTCCTATTCTATTTATACCCTTTATACCCTTCTATGTATTACCCTGTGTATTCTGTGTATATGACAAATATACACACTTGAACTTCCCCTTTGTAAACCCTCATGGTTTTTCCTTGGTGCTTGTGTTTCAGGTCTGGGCGGCAGCAAGTACATCTCATTTGAGGAGCGCCAGTGGCACAACGACTGCTTCAACTGCAAAAAGTGCTCGGTGTCTCTGGTGGGCCGAGGCTTCCTGACGTCCCGGGACGACATCCTGTGCCCCGACTGCGGCAGAGACGTCTGAGCGGCGAGTCGCCAAGCAGGAGAAGACGAGAGGCCGTCTGCCGCGACTGCCGTCCGCAGAGCCAAATACGAAGCCAGCCAGGAGGGGAGCGCTTCTCCGGCTGGCATTACCTTTGTTGATTTATTCGTATTGTAGGCCTACATTGGTTCCGACTAACCTGCTCTTACTGCTTAGGAGTTTTCTGCATGCGCTGATGAGACTGTGAATTATTGACCTTATTCACAAGGCGGCCGTTTTGAACACAGGGTGGGAAATGCTACCTGGAAGAACGGGTTTCTGTGCTGCTGTTGTGAACCAAGATAGATCATACAAACATTTATCATTTTGCAGATTCTCCACTGAAAAACATATTTGAAACGAATGGAACTCAAGAATCCAGAGGGATATGTTTACATTTTAATATATTTAGTCCATTATCACTAGCAGCCAAGGTAGCTAGCTGGTAGCTTACTAACTAGCTAGTAAGCTAGCTAACTTCCCTGCCAAAGTCTTTGTGGTTGTTGTTCTCAAAATTGCTAGCTAATTTGGTAACTGTGTATCTGTCCTCATTTATGTGTTTAAGTAATGCTACTTTTATATACAGTATATGCCAATCTTCTGGGTAAATTTTCCCACCCCAAGTATTCAAAATGGCCGCTGTGTGAATAAGGTCCATAAGGATAAGTTGAAGGCTTCATTCCAAAATGTTTTATCTGTTCTGGGGAAGAAAATGTCACTGGATCTTGTTTGCATATTATTTGAAAAACACATGTCATTACATCTTCAGAAATGTCTCCATTTTGATAGCTAATACTTTAAATACTTTTCAACAATGACATTTCCTTTCATGGCAGCGATAATTTTCGAATGTTGGATATCTCATTTTGGAATGAAACTCCTCACATGGAATAGCATTAACCAATTCTGAGAGATATTTTTACAGCATATCAAAGTGTATTTTAATGAATGGTAATGGCTCTTATTATTGACAGAGATAATATAATGCAACTAACATGGTTTATTCCTATCACATAATAGCTGTTTAATCTAATGAAATCCAAATCTGTAAAGTTATATAACATTATAATAAAGATCTTTATTTGCGTGATTTGCTTGATGCTCATTGGCCACTGATGATTATGTTGTGGAAAATAGCGCAGAGGCAAAGGTTGTGTAGAGGGTTCAACTGAAGGCAGAATGAAGGCTGACAGACGATATTTTGTGCCGATACTCAATCTTCAGTCATAAAATTTGACCATTTTCATCACCATCACCATCACCTTCACCATCCCAAAAATTCCAAGTATTCAGTGTTTCCCCCAGAACGGTATTCATGCCAGGATGGAAACGCCTCTGAAACAGAAGCATTTTGATCATCATGGGACACTAAAACTGATTAAATTGTTTTAGGGTTGGCAGCTTTTTAAAGCAGGGTGATGCATTTCATTGCCAGCTAATTCTCCTTATTTTTGGCAGAGGAACCCAAGGAATTTGAATTGATAGGACAGTCATTCCCATTTAAATCTACACTCTTGAATTTTCATTTGGCTGGTTCACTTACAATGGCTGCAGTAGAATGTTTGATAATGTTGTTATGGAAATCGGGGTTGATTTGGTGCATGAGACTCCAGCTGTGTTTGGAATGGTTCACTCACTCACTATTCCCTATGGAGTGTTTGTCATATAGTGAACTATATGGGCAACAACCGGACGAAGCTTCGGACACTATATTAAACATCATTGCTTTAAAAAAATTTGCTGGATATTCGTGTGACACTCATAAGCATCTCATAAACTTACCAAGGCAGGGCAAATATTTCTTTATGTAGCACGTTTCAGACATAAGGACATTCACTGAGCTTTACAAAAAATTACAAAACATAGGCTACTGTGTTAAACACAGAAATGACCGCTACTTACATTTGTAAACACGATGGCATTGCATTGTGGTATACAGGGGAAATTGTAGGGTACCCCGTCTAGTGGGTTTATCTGCAACCTGCAGACTCCTTACAAGACACGCCCCCACAGGGTAAGTCAGTACAAGACACGCCCCCACAGGGTAAGTCAGTACAAGACACGCCCCCTTGAGTCCACAGTGCAAGATACGCCCCCTTGAGTCCACTCAGTACATGACACGCCTGAGACTTTGGTGGCCAAAATGGGTCATTGGTATCCGAAAACAGTGGTACTTTGCAGAGATTGCCTAGTATTACAGCCGAAAAACAAACTACCAAATACTGTTTACTATAAAAACGATTGTTTTTCACCTTTGTTAATTACCAGCCTAGTATACCACATTATTAAAAAACAGGGTGGGTGTGGGCCAAGTCTGGGCTCTTGAGGTTTGAGGTGTCTAGGAAATTTATTCGGGTGTACTGGGAGTCGATTCCAATCCATTCTTCGATTCCAAGCATTTGGGAATCGAAAATGACTCCACAGTTGTGGAGTCAATTCCACACAGAGTACAGAAAATGCGCGTGTACGAGTGAATCCCAGAGCCGAATTCCTCTCTGGCGATTCTGATAAGTGTACAAGTGACTCCAGTTTGGCCGGCAACAGAGTGAGCGAGCAGGAGAGGGAGAGATTAGACCAGGTGTTAGACACTGTCGCTGACTGTTGAGAAAATGCCTAATTCTTCACCACACACATCGGTATTTGAGTTTAGAGAAAGATGAAAACAAAGTGAGATGTCAAATTTGTGACAAAAGACTGGATGACAACAAAACAACATCGCCAATTAATATTGCACTGTTTATTTTACAAGATCTGCCTCCGAAAACGAGATCTGCTTGTTTTCAGAATCTAGAATCAATATTTTTTTTTTTCAGGAATCAACTCTTGTAATCGACTCCATCGATTCCCAGTACCTGGAATCGGAATCGGAGTTGATTCCATAATTTCTGGAATTGAACACCGCTATATACGACAGGCTTCACAGAGATGGATGTATGGTGGTGGTTCAGTATTCTATCTATCTAGTCTATGTACCGCAAATATTCTGATGGGAGTTTGCTGCAGCAAACTCCCATCACAATATATTGGGGAACACTGTCTCTTCCCGGTGTGCCGTGTAAATATTTCCGTAGACAAGGGCAAAGCGTTTTCCCATTGCCGTTCCCTTTGTTTGTAGGTAGAATTCGTTGTTGAATTCAAAATCATTTCGGGTCAGGCTGATGTCAAGTAGTTCCAGTAACTCCTGATCCGGTCGCGTAGCATCTGGGTAGGCTGTTTATTAAGGCGTTGTTGTAGCCTACTGCCTTAAGGCCCATTGGGATATCAGTATTTGTGTATAGGTTCTCTAGATCCAAGGAGAAAAGAAAACACGGTTCAAAGGACAAAGGATTCGGAACTGTCCATGTTTCCGGAGACTTGTGGATCTTCAATGAACATGTTAGATGTACCAAAGGAAATTAGCATGATACACTGGGAAAAGTCCTTTCTATCCATTCAAGTTCTGTGAAGGAACCCAATGATTCCTTCTCCCTACACTGCATACTTCACAATCAAGTTTAAAGGATAAGGCTGGTGTTTTTTTAATGCATTGTTTACCGTCAACAAATCCTATGAAAATAACAAAATCAACAACGCGTTTGCTCTACTCCCGTTACTTTCTGACTTCCCACGTACCGTTTTTAGCCGTCAACCCGCAAGTCGTTTTTTTAATACAGTGGAGTTCTATGGCTGCATTGGGCCCCCGGCTACATGGACGAGACTTGTTGGCAAAACAAAATCATTGCTGATTTTGTTATTTTCACAGGATTTGTTGACATGAAATGCATTAAAAAAACACCAGCCTTATCCTTTAAGCAGTTGATGTTCTGAACGGAGCCAAAGATCGTCTCTGACGGAGCTGTAGTGAAAGGAGAAAAGAAAGACTTCCCACTCTGCCCCTTTTTCTTGGTCTGCTCTCCATGCATTGCCATTGGTGTGAGTGGCGGGCCATGGTTTGGCCACCCCATTTCTAGACCAAATGGTGGGGATGATAATTTTACAGCCTACAAAAATACATCAGACTCTGGAGAGTGATTTGTTTTCTCGAACATATACGATCTTTGTCTGTGCCCCAGAACTCTCCATTAGCGGAAGTTGGCAAGCCGTGCTACAGGAAGTCTGTGCGTCAAACCCCGAATAAGAAGAAGAAGAAGAAGCTAACGGCAGCCAACCATTGACACAAACCACTCCGTACAACCAAAGAAAGAATTGCAGATAATGTAAGATGTCTGGCGAGTTTGCATGCTTGACCTGATCGGCATCTTTATTTACCTGAAAAGTCGTTTTGTTGCAGCGCTTATTGGGGTTCGCGGTGGGAAGCTAGCGCGACAGCTAGCTAGGCGGCTAAATTAGCAACGCTTTGTTACATGGCTAAGTAAGATTATGTCACTGAAAAAAATTGAAAATACATTATATATGTTATGCTTGTGGTGTGTTTGTGCATGCCAGTGTATGTTAGTTGATGCAAGTTAGGCAAGACGAGATGCATAATGTCAAACCGCAGCTTGACGCCGGTGGGCTTGTCCGCTCCTCTGCAGACCGGCTTCACCTGACTTGGCTCAAACTGCTGGTAACGGTATTCGTCAAATGTGCACGTAAAAGGGACATGTAATTTTCCTTAATCGTGTTTTCAATAACGTTTCCTAATAACATCATTATTATGTCAGAGGCAGGACTAACTTTCCGGCCTCTCGTATGGAGATAATATGTATCCAAACTCCATTCAAAAATCTGGCAAATGAATGTGGCCTTACTTATCGGCAAGCCTACACACCTCTTACAACACGATTTACGACCTATTACTAATATATATTGTCTTTTGGTATATTCGGCGTAAAGATAATCCACCAAGCAGCACGTTATTTAACTAAAATCTATTTTTCTTTAATTGGTTTACGCTGCTCGCTACCGCCCTCCACTGTGTATTTTGTTAGAAGAAGCTAATGGAGGAAAAGAGGCGAGCCAATATCTGACAGTTGAAAATTGCAGCAAGTGCTGCTTGGTGTATTGGATGTATGCCGAATTGAAGAGTGGCTCCTATTGATTATGAAAAAGAAGAGGGTCGTATTTTACGAGTTAATGTAGATTTGCCAACAAGCGTGGCAGCATTAAATTGGCAGAATTTTGAATGGAATTTGGTGAAGTATTCTCTCCACAAGAGAACAGAATATATTTGGCTATATTTGACTAAACCTAATTGGATATTGTCAGTACAGTTCACTGATGATACCCTTAATCTCAACAAGGTTGTAGGGCGTAGCTGTCATCATTGATTGATGGCTACCCAGAACCACATCAATCCAATTGATAGATGTTTTAGACTTGGAATCAACAAAATTTAAATGGCCAAGTACAATAAAAGTACAGAAATGTGTCAACAACTCATAGTGACAGTACAGACTGGCACACATGGTACAGAGACAACAGGGGCTGACATTTAAGACAGTAGACTGTACAGATCACTCTGTGCACAATAAAAGTATTCTGTCACAGTGTGCATTCATGCAGCATGACAGGCAATAGGTTGCAGAGGTCCAGTAAAGCAATGAAGCAACATGCCATGAAATTAAAAGTGAGTAGGATGAGAATACATTGCGTAAATCTGGAGCCTGGACAAAGTCCTGTAGTGCAGACAAAACAGCTGGATATTGTTTGAAAAATTTCAGCACCGCTGGCGATACTTGTACCTTGAATTCAATACCGGTACCAAAACGGTACTTTTTTCAACACCTATTTTGAATAAAACCTTATTATTTAATTAAATAGCCTGCATTTGTTTGACTGTCTATAATTTGTGTCGTTAGGGTTAGGTTTTCCATTAAAATAAATAAGATTTGAACTCTAAAGTGTGAAATGTTTTGCCTATTTATTTGTTTTTAACTAAGAGGATAAAAAAAAAACCTTATGAACAAAATATTTGTTCAAAATGCAATTTCACAGTATAAAAGAAAACTATGCTTTGGTTTAATCAAACTATCAGAGTCACGACCGTATTAAAACTATTTAATAGCTTAAATATTAAGTAAGGGTTACGTCAACAATACCTGACATTTAGAGCTATTTCAAGAATATCAAGTGCTAGTAAATTTATGTAAAAAGCAGTTTAAAATGGTTTACCAACCGTCGGTTCCCAGCCCCAGACGTAAAGACATAAAGAAATTTAAGGCTTTAAGGCTGTATGTTGAAACTGCACTGAACAGCTTTTGACTTTGTCTTCTTTTTTTTGATCATCAGATTCAATTGAATCTTCAGCTGAAATGAGCGCTGCTGTCCCCAACCACCGAAGGACCAAGCCTGGAGGTAAGTCTCCCTGTCGGTCTCTCTCCAGGTCGTCGTCAGGCTTCACGCAAAAAAATACTTTATGATCCTCAAAAAGGGTTCCAGTGAGTGACAAGATGTTCTGTTTCATCCGTTTGGACGCAAATTTAGTTTAGGTTGAGTATCAGGAGTAATCTTGAGACAACTTACCTGTTACAAGACACATGATACAAGGAAAACCCTAGATAGATAGTGATAATGCTTACAGTTCTAAATCATCACTGTCCAATTACATTTTCTGCATGTCATCCCCATCTCTCTTTCCCAAATGTTTCCTGTCTCTCTACTTTCACCTATCAAATAAAGGCAAAAGAATTGCCCCCATTCTCCAAGCTTCGTTTGAGGCGTTTCTTCCTGTCGTCTTTCAAATAAAAGTTGTAGAGAACTGGGAAGCTTTGAATGGCTGCAATCAACTTCTCCTCCATTTTGCACTTCCCAGGCAGAACTGTTCACGAAAAAAACAAAATCACCGTTACTAACACAGGCGAGTTTGGAGCAAACTGTGGAATTTCAAGATTCACTTGAGTTTTCACAGCAGCAGACTGTCAGATTGAGTTCAGTCTGCTGGTCTGCATCGCCAAATAACAGACATGATGTGATGTGAACATTAGACGCATCAGAGATCGATTGAGATCAATTTCTATACATTGACCAACTTTTGGTTTTGTGGATAAAGCGCCACTGAAATATCAATAAATCAACATAAATGTGATTTCAGCTTCACATTGCTCCTCTTAGCAGCATCATAAAACAAAACTCTTATTCAGCATTACTCATTTTAATGGAGGCCGACCTCTCAAATTATTCTGGAGGTTGCAAACAGAACAGAAATCCTCACTTCTTAGAAGATGCTCATGCAGGTTCAGCAGCTCGGCTCAGGATTGGTCAGATAATGTGAAAGCCTCTGATTCGCCGGGGAACTCAACGAGCTCAACGGATCCGTCTGTGATTGGTTACAACGCTCATTTCCTGTTTAGAGCAGCTTGAAACTAAGCAGCCGTTTAAATGCAGTAATCGCAACTTTTTAGGATTACCATATCGCCGTGGCCGTAATCGTAATCTTGACTGATAATAGATTAATCGTGCAGCCCTGTACTGGGGAATCATTTCTCATCTTGCGAGTGGAGCCGGACCGCAGAGCGAGTCGATGTGATTCTCATGTCGTTGCAGGCATCAAGCCTGGGGCTCCGTCCAACGGCGTATCCGGGCCGACCTCCCAGATCCCCGGTCTGTCCCAGAGCGCCGACGACAGCGCTCCGGTGGAGAGGATCAGCGGCCGGCGCGTCGGCATCTTTGAGACGGACTCCGAATACGTCAAGCTCGCCAAGCAGGGAGGACAGAAAGGTACTGCTTGCGTATTCTCATTCTTCTTAGGTTTATACAGAGGCCTCACACACATCATAAGGCCAGTTTCATATACAGACTCATGGCAAGATGAACAAAAATATTGACGACAGACTGACAGATTGATTGCATGAATAGGCCTTTTTCTTTCAAAAAAGTAATGTTTTGGATTCAATAATCCTTTTAATTTTGGAAATATTAGCAATAAATATTCGTTTTGGGGTTTTTTTCCCCCCAAAAAATGATATATAGGCTAATTGTTTCGGAATTAAACTTCTTTCTGTCTCTCATGTCCGGCCCCCCCCACAGGGTTGTTGAGCCATGATGTTGACTTTGAGGAGATGCCACGAAAACCCTACAATCCTCCTGAGTGGTTTGGCGGTGAGAAGAGGTGAGAACGCTTTCTGCACACGCAAAATAAAATCCTGCATGTGGAAGAGGCATCGATGTGTCTTGAGGGGTTCGCTGTCGCTGTTGTCGGATGAAAATCATCTCCAAAAAAGTTAAACCATGAAGAGTTTCTAGGAGGGCAAAGTGTTCTTGAAGAGGCAAAATACCAGAATAACAAGGTGAGGGGAACCACTTCTAATACAAAAAGAAAATTATTTATTCAAGCTAACGGTCACAATTTGCATACATAGGCTGTGGAACAGACAGCAGTCAATCAATTTGAATTAAAGTGGTTCCTCTCTCTGTTTTTCTCCAAAACGTTTTTCGGGAATGGAGAAAAGAAAGCTTATTTTCTCTTTTAACAAGTTTCATGGGCCCAAGAGTCAGGAAATTAATTCAACATATAAATGATATTGTAAACTTCAAGTTTTTTTTATCCGACAGCAGCGTTAAATGTGTAACAACTATTTAACAAAAGGCACGTCCAGCTCTCAAAGACGTTCCAGTAACTGCAAATGATTCCTAGCTGGAAAGTTCCCCAGGAAATCAACAGGAAAGTGTCCTGGGATTGGTTCCAGACGATCATGGCAGCCTTTCAGTACTTATCAAGCACCCGAAGCATGTGTTTTTCTACATATTGACGCTCACTCTGTTCCGCTTTAACACACTTGTTCCTAACGTGTTCACTTGTTCAACTTTGGAGTGTCGACACTGCCAAAATGGCTGATTTTTGTAAGGTTTCTGGAATCGTTGCAACTGCTGACTTCAGAGGTGAGACCAAGTGAACTTTGCTTGATTCCCAAGTCAGTCTCAAGTCTTGAGGCACAAGTCTCAAGTCAAGACCTAAGTCTAAATGTAGATTATCAAGTCCAAGTCATTAATGTCAAGTCTCAAGTCTAAATGTAGAACAGCAAGTCAAGTCAGAACAAATCAAGAGTCCAGTATCAATTTAATATATTAAAGAAAACTAAATATCTAGGACTTTTCAATGCAATATGGTTTTAATAGGATAAAAACTTGGTAAGAGCATCATGAGTTTGATTTCTATAATCAGTTTCAACTTCAATAAATTCAATCATTCCATACAAATTCAGAAAACAGAATTTAAATTCAGTCGTCTGCTGGAACAAATCTCATCACTTTCAATCTGAGTCATTTACACAAACACAAGATCTCAAGTCAAGACTTTAGAAACCTTTTCAAGTCATCAAAGTAGGGCTGGGCGATATGGCAAAAATCTTTATCACGATATAAAAAATTTTTATCAGTCGATATCGATATATATCATGTCATTTTTGTCAGGCTTAAAAATTACCTTTTGAATGAAAGCTGAAGATATCAATATTATTTTGAGGCTTTTTTAAAAATTTTCAATCAGAAGAGAACATGAAAATGAGGTCTACTGTTAAGTGCCTGCCAAAAAATATGCAAGGTAGTACAATTTAAGAACTGTGAGGTAGAACATTCAGAAAAAACTGTAATTTCCCGTCAGCATATATCCTTTTTGCAAAATACAGCATTTATATAATCATTAAGATATTGAATGCCTGAAATCTAAAATCTGCCAACTCACACGATTTATAAAGATTCCTTCTGAGCCGACGCTCGAACCTCTCTCCGACGGTAAACTCATTTCTTTCTTTGCCTTCCTACCACTCACTTCTCAACTTCAGCAGCCAAAACAGAAAGCACGTGTCGGATTGACAGCAAACTAACACCGCAATGCGAGGCAGGACCGCTGGTGCGGAGCGCTTTGTTAGCTACGAAATGGCAGGATGCCGGCTCTTGGTCCCGCCCCTGCTTCATCCTCATTGGTTGGTAGAACTCTGAAGTGACATTGATGAGCGGTGCGCTTCAGACAAAGTTTTTAAATAGTTTCAACTTGAGAACAGGTCCAGCATGAGCAAGAAACAGCGCCAGCGCTTCTTTCACAGGTCTTTGGTGAAACCTAACTTTGTTCAAAAGCTTTCTCTCCGCTGTGTGGAGTTTCTTACTTAACCGACCAAGCAATGATTTCTCTCGACCTTTCTATCAAGCGTGTATTATATTTGTATTGAGTATAAGTTCTATCGCAATAGATACCATTTTATTGCCCAGCCCTACATCAAAGTACAAGTCAAAGTCAAGTCCCAAGTCACCAGAACCCAAGTCAAGTCTTCTCTTTATGCATCAAGTCAAGTCTTAAACAATTCAAATTGTGACTCGAGTCCAAGTCACGTGACTTGAATCCTCACCTCTGACTGACTTATTTCAAGGCAAAAGGACTAAAAATGCAAAACAATGCTGCAAACTAAGTGAATAATAAGCAGCATACAATTGTTCAGGGTAGGAACAAAATACAAACACTCAGTTGTGGATTTTACCCTCTACTAGCTGGTCTCCAGGTATCAGAAGAAAACAATATTACACAACATGGTACATCTTTTATGTTGCTCTAAAGAAAATTTAACAAACCCGTCTCGGTGGTGAACGGCAGCTGCTTCTGCTGGTGATTATTCCGTCTTGAGTTATACAACTGGTGTTCTTGGAAACATGGAAAGGTAACCTGTGTGGCATGTGATTGCTGCCAAGGATCATACAGCCACCTCGTTCTGCCTGCTCATTGGTGGAGGAAATAGTGCTACCAAGGCGCGAAAGAAAACATTTCCCCCTGTCATCGATAGAACAGGAAACTTCTTCTGCCAGCCTCAGTGGCTCGTAAATCCCAAAATTCACCAGCATCTTTGATCATTTAGTATAGGACGTCCAGGTGATGGTTACCTGCCAGAGTTGTTGGTAACTTACCAGACACTTTAAGTATTTTATCAGCCAACTAGATTTTTTACAATAAAACCGGACCTCTAAATCAATTCTCAACCTTTTTCATATCAAGGACCCCTAGTTTAGTCCACATTAGAGCCACAGTACGACCCCCATTTCATGAGATTTTGTCTCTCGGACCCAAATCTGAGAATATTTTTATTGTTAGATTAGGGCTGCAACTAACGATTATTTTCATTGTCGAGTAATCTGTCGATTATTTTCTTGATTAATCGATTAGTTGTTTGGTCTATAAAATGTCAGAAAATGGTGAAAAATGTCGATCAGTGTTTCCCAAAGCCCAACATGACATCCTCAAATGTCTTGTTTTGTCCACATTAATCGATTATCAAAATAGTCGGCGATTAATTTAATAGTTGACAACTAATCGATTAATTGTTGCAGCTCTGTTAGATATGATTTTGTCCAGAATTCCATGACTGTTTGTATTGTAGGTAGAGAGATAACAGAGAAACTATGATCAGAACAGATCATTCTTCTACATGCTCTAATTGTGTTGACTTCTTGTAAATGAAATAATGGTGAAGTTTAACAAGTCATCAATTTACTGGGGACCCCTTGGAACCCCCTCAAGGACCCCTGGTGGTCCCCGGACCCCACGTTGAGAACCACTGCTCTAAATGATGGTTGTTTACCTGCCAGAGAAGCAGGTAGAGTACTAGCCAAACGTACCAGCCACTGCCAAAGTTTCGCAGTATGTGTTGAGTGGCTGGCGGTAATTTCCCACTGTGTGTCACCGTGGTTTTGTGCTTACAGCGGAAGCAATGCAACGTCTCCGGACGGCCAGCTGGGGACGGCCAGGCAGCCTCTCGCTGCACCGTTTGGCACTGATAACAGTTCCACCTGGGAAAGAGAGACTGATAGCTTAACCCATGCTAAAGAAAAGGTGAATGGACCGAACTAGAAAACCCCCAACATTGACGCCATAGCGCTGTCTTCCATAAGTCATTATTTTATTTTACCATCACCTTCCTTTTTTTTTTTTTTTTTTTTTTACTCATCCGTACGTCACCTGAGTTTGATCCATCGTTGCATTCGGGGTTTGGGCAGAATTCAGTTGTTTTGGTTTTTCAGTTTTTGTCCGTGCTTTGACTGTGAGAGAGTTCAGCGGAGAGAGTTGAAACAGTCGTAATCGTTTCAGGTAAGCACATTAAGATGCTTTGGAAATATCTGCTACCACGCAGAAAATCATAAAAACAGATTAACCATAAAATATCCTTTTGGGTCCTTCCTGGGTAGTCCCATTAAGACTTATCTCCTATCCAAGGAAGACTTGGCCAAGAAAGCAGTTTGACAAAAGTTACATACATATTGCAAACCTAATAAAACACAAGAATGTGAACATACGCAATAATGCAACATGAATCTATTTTGGTATCTCTTTTTAAGAGCTTAAACTACCTCAGAGAATCTGTCATCAGCAAAAAGAAAGTGAACCCCCTCTCATCAGCGCTCTGTTCTAGTTTTAGTTTTTGGATGTATTTACTTCATCACATTAAGTCGTATCTGTGGATAAAATGCTCAAATAAAATGTACATATCCATGTTAAAAAGTAATATTTGGGGAGGCAGTACTGATACAGACTACATACAAGATTAAAACTTTATATAGCTTTATAAAATTTCTAATTTTGTGTGCTGTGGCTAGTGGGGTTAAGCCCAGTGTTTGTTTAAACCCTTTTCCATTGCATGACTAATATTCATCTGCAGTCTCACCAGAGCGCTCGGTGAGATTGGTCGTCATTTCATTCTTTGCTCACTGGTTTTGTTTTTCCTTCCTTGTGTTTCTGTGTGTGCTAAATGGGAGTACGCTGCAACATGTATACATGCACGACTTAAAGGGAAGGTTCAGGTCAACGATCAGAAGGAAAGACGTCTAAAAATACTGAACTTTCCCTTTTAAGATTTTCTGTGTTCAGGGAAGTAAAATATATTGATTAGTGACATCCATGAATTGTAATAAAAGCTGCAGTTTAACTTGCCATATAGGAAAATCTCACTGATTCCATTGCATGTTTCACACATTTTTATTATCATCTTAATTATCTCATACGGAAAAGGATTAGGGCCACGTGTGGAAAATGTATTTGAGTTCTGAGATTAATCTCAGAAGAAGAGTTTAAAGCCAGAATTGAAACTTTAAATTTCCCAGTTTAAAGCTTCCAATTCTGACTTTATTCCTAGAATTCTGGCTTTAATCTCAGAAGTCTGACTTTCTGACTTCAAACTCAGAAATCTGACTTTAATCTCAGAATTCTGAACTTGGAATTCTGACTGTAAACTCAGAATTCTGAACTCGGAATTCTGACTGTAACCTCACAATTCTGACTGTAAACTCAGAATTCTGACTGTAAACTCAGAATTCTGAACTCGGAATTCTGACTTTAATCTCAGAATTCTGACTTTAGAAT
The DNA here is from genome assembly GCF_046629955.1 of Centroberyx affinis. Lineage (NCBI taxonomy): Eukaryota > Metazoa > Chordata > Actinopteri > Beryciformes > Berycidae > Centroberyx > Centroberyx affinis. The sequence continues at coordinate 150,716 of NW_027281438.1, forward strand.
TCTAATAAATTGTTCAAATGTGGCCCTAATCCTCCTCCGTTGTCTCGAGCCTGGTGCATTGGCTTGTATTTTCTGTCATAGATTGATTCAGTCAGTCGTGTTGCAGCAGTGCAGAGGTTAGCAGTATTCAGTATGCTTCACTTTCATTTATCGTTTTCATTTATTGTTTCATAATTTGGCCGTTGTGAAGCGCTTTGAGGCCGTAACTGTGAAGGTGGTGAAGGGCTTTACTCATAAACTTGACTTGACTGAGTCTCAACTTCCTGGCCCACAGTTGTCCCCTGACAGCACCGTCCAGGACATGGAGGGTCTGTCCATAACCAATGCCAACAAATACAAGAGAACGTAAGTATATTCCCTCTATTCCGTCTTCAGATGACTGTGACAGGCCAGCAGGACCAGCCGTCCCACTCGTGTGTTGTTATTGAGATTAATAGCAAGGTCGGGAATGTATTTGGTGAAGGCTGTGGGATGCGTAGTTTGGAGTGTCGGTGCAGCGGAGGGCCCGGACGTCCTGTGAGACTGACTGCTGTCTCCTGCATCTCTTCAGGTCTTATGACAAGAAGGCTCCTCCGGTCAGCATGTCCAAGCTGCTGAGCTTCGGCTACGTGGAGGATGAGAAGAAATCCCCCAACGACGACGACGATGCCTCAAGTACGACTGGGAGAGTTAAGATATTAGCCACAGATTTAAAAAAAACTTGAAAAAATTTGAACTAGAGCTGGGTGATAATTCAATGTTATAGTTTTTCAGAGAAATCATATTGTGATTTTGGTTAATCATGATGCATAATTCTGCTGTCTGAACTGATGATGACAAGCAAATCTTATTTAAAAACTCTGAGTTTGAGGTATGGTAGGAATATTACTTGAAAATGTCAGTTCAGTTCAATGGGGTGAACATTCATTTTTATTGTTTATTGACTGTCCATAGGTGAGCCATATCGCGATATTCTGTATATCAATAGAAAAAAAATCCTTATGATTGTGATATTGATTTCAACCATATCACCCAGGTCTAATTTGACCATTAAATAGGCTACTTTCCTTAAAGCAGCATTAAATTCTGGTTATTTTCAACTTAGGCCTTATTTTCCCAGTTTTTGTCATCATGACGATGGATTATGTTCAATATTTCATCGCTTGCAGCAGCGTCTTCTCAGTGCAATAACACTCACACTGCAAGGGGACCTTCCTACATCCCATTTTCCGATGGTGCTAGACTTGACTACATTCTCTATGAACCAGGAATCCCTTAAAATAACCTTAGATAATCATGAATTTAAATTAATTCACCCCTTAATTCATGCAGTATCCACCTAAAATGAGTTAAGGGAGTTATTAATGGAGGCGACCACGTCAAAACCCCCTTAAACACAAATATTTGACTCCTTACTTTCTAATTGAATGTAATCAGGGAGACAGGAACTTTCCATTAATAACTCATTAATAGCCTGTAAACCTGCACAAAAGGCATGAAAAATCCCTTAATTTCTAGAGTCTGTGTGAACCAACCCATGAATAAATCCCTTAAAACCCCATGATACTAACCTTACTTTATTAAAGCCATGTTCTTTTTAATGGATAATTAATGTTTATGTACTGAGAAATTAAGGACATTTCAGGGATAAAATTAAGGGGTTTGGTTTCGTAGTGTATTAGATATGTTTTTTTAACTAGTGTGAGCTAGTTGGGAAATAGACAGTTGGTATTCAAGGAAAATCCGTAAATATCAACTGTCTATTTCTCTTTTACGGATTTTCTGTAACTATGAACTGCCAACTGGGAAAAAACGTTACCTCTTAGTGGTAATTACAAGTAGGATACTGGGGAAGTTTTTGTAGCTCTGATCTCTCCCTCTAGTGAAAATTCAGATGTGGAATTTCATGGAATTTTATGGAATTCCTGTCATTCCAATTCATTTCACATTCTGTTTCTTGACGTTCACATTCACGCTCCAACTCCAGGAGCTGAGCTGGAGTTTACCATGCGTTCTCACTTCAGTTCAGAAGTCCCCCCCCCCCCCCCCGGCCCTGATGTGGTGTGGTGTGGTGTGTTCTGTTTGGCAGGCGTGACCTCGGAACAGACGAGCACCGTGGCGACGGAGGACGTGGACGATCTGGAGTAACGCGGACGGGTTCTCGCATCGAGGGAGGGGGTCGTCCAAAACGCCGGTCACCGTGTCACAAACCCACGAACACGCCACTCCGCCCCCCCTCGGATCCACTCGCATTTATTGTACATCCACTGACTGTTAGGTTTTGTACTCATGTTTATGCAACGGTACTGTCATCTCTATTTATTTGCTTTAATTTTGAAGAAATCCATGTGGGTTTTCGTTGAGCAGATCTATCGGCCGCTCGCAGTGTTTTTTATTTTCTGTATTGTCGTTCTCGATTTGAAAGACGAGTTGTACGCAGGGCAGGAAACTAACATTTTGAGTCCACAGTTCACCAGAAACTATTTTGCCAGCCAATTTGATATTCAAAACTCTGTTACTTTCCCACCCTGGTTGTATGAAGATCGAGTTAGTAAACTTCAAAGTGTTTGTGCTAAAGAATTGTGGTTACAGTGATGTGAAATATTGTTTGTGTTGATCAAGGGCTTCTACGCTCTGAAGGGAAGTCAGTGGTTTGTGTGTTTCGGCTGTGGGGGAGAATATGATCATTCGTTGAGACAGCAACCCTAGAGCGGCGACCACATGCCAAAGTGCATACCAACTGCCACAGTGTGTTTTTAGTTTTTTTGTTGTTTTTTTTGTGGTGAAAGGGCCAAAAATGACTTTTTAGGTTGCTATTCTGCAAAAGTAGACATTTTCTCTGCAATTCCCCACAATTTTTTTCTGTTATTTTGAGTTATGAATTCCTAAAAATCAAGGAACATGCAAAGTTGAATTGCATTGTCTGAGATGGGATGAGAGATTGTTCTCCTGTACTGATATTTAAGAGCAAATCAGCACTAAATCACATGTTGCTGCACTGCTCTCTGCTGGTTAAATCTTTCAAACATGCGGCTTCTGGCCACGCCCCCATCAGTTAAGTCAAAGCAGGTGTTCTGCAAAGGCAATATACCCGCTTTGACATCACTGATGGGGGCGTGGCCAGAAGTGCAACATGCTTGAAAGATTCAACCCACAGAGAGCAGTGCAACAACATCTGATTTAGTGCTGAATTTGCTCTTAAAGCATCTAGACTTCAGGTTTGTAATCCACCTTAGACCTTAGAGTCCAAGTCAATCCCAAGACTGGAGCAAATTGAGTCCTCTTCAAGAGCAAAATAGGCAATAACCAGTGAAGAGTAGTCAAGACGCCTGTGCACAGACGCTTAATCAGGCGCTGGTTGGTCACAGGAATACACAACAGTCCATATAAACACATTAACCAACCGCACACTGTGAGGCTTTGCTGAAAATATTATCACATCTTTATTTTTCTTTTTACATATAGGCTTAGAAAAGGAGCGAACGACATGTTTCCCTAGTTGCTTCCTCTGGTTCGCTTATTACAGTAAATAAAAGAAAAATAAAGATGTGATTACATTTTCACTAAAGCCTCACAGTGTGCGGTTGGCTGATGTCTTTACATGGACTGTCGTGTATTCCTGCGACCAATCAGCACCTGATTAAGTGGCTGGTTGCTTAATGAGGATTTTCTTGAGGATGAACAGAAATGTAGATCCGTCTGCAAATCTGCTCTTCAACATCAAAAATCAATGCACAAAAGAGTTTGAGGACCACTGCATGCCCGGGTTTCTACAGGTGAAATCCTTAAAATGATCTTTTTTTTTTTTTTTGTCTTTTTTTAGATGAGCTAGAAAAAGTCGAATAGCGGCCAAGACAAAAACAAGTCCAAGTCAGAATAGGAATGAGACCAAGACAAGGACTCCAGTACTACAGCGCTGGTAGAATGATTTTTAAAAACGGTATTGTCATAGGATTGCATTCTCCTTGATCTCAAGAACTCAAAACCCCATACACAAAAAACAGAATAAACATTGTGGGACTATTCAGGAAAATGCCCAGCTTTGCAGAATACCAAGCTAAAAGTCAGTTTACGTGGAATTCCCCTTAAAGTCGAGGCAGACAGGTTCTCCAAGTGGGTTCTGAACATGCCAACCAAGCAGTTTCTCCCTGCTCATGCAGTGTTATGACTTTGTAGTAAGAAAACTGTAGTGACTTTATGTTCGTGCACCGTCCGATCACACTGACCCGCCATCACTCTAATTGTATTGATCTCTGATGGCGGTTCGTTCAGCTCCAATGAGGGGAAGTGGGTGCTGCGGCGTCATGTTGTTGCGCATCATCGCTGTTGTCACGCGAAAACCTCGTAACTCCAGTCTTGGTGATTTTGACTTCAGTTGAAGGATTGCATGCTCCTCTGTGGGTTGAGACAATTCTACAAACCTTTGGCTGATAAAAACCCTTTCAAACCCCATTGGATAAACTCAATAATACATTGTGGTCGAGCTGAAAGCAAGGCTGTTTTTCTCAGTTCCTGAAAAGTTGACCTTTCGGAGGTACGTGGTTTTCACGGACAGCGACGATATGCGTTTGTTTTGCATAATGTCGCTGTCCAATGAAAACCTCATTTCTCCAAAATGTCAGCTTTTCAAGAGCTAAGAAAAGCTGCTTTGGTTTCAGCCTGACCACCAGACATCTTTCAGTTTATCCAATGAGGTTTGAAAGGGTTTTTTAAACCAAAAGTATGTCAGATTTTCTCAGCGCGTAGAGCAGCATGTAATCCTTCAATTTAGATGAAAACATCAAAATCACCAAAATTGGAGATGCGAGGTTTCCACGTGACAACAGCGCTACGTTGGATTTATTCTTTTGCACATATATACTAAACTAAAGTTGTTTTGCCCCATTTTTTTCCTAGCTCCCTGTGATATTGTTGTGATGGAAATGTTTCCTGAGTAAGTTGCAATGAAAATGTAGATTGATGAAGAACCACACCTGATCAGTTTGATCTTAATACGTTGCATCCTTCCATAGAGCTCTGCAGACAGTTTGCTGCAAACCGTCTGCAGAGCTCTATGGAAGGATCCAATAGCTGCAACGTATTAAGATCAAACTGATCAGGTGTTGTTCCTCATTATAGTATTACAACCTACGTTTTTGTTGCAACTTTGATACGCTGACGACAGGTTTTCAAGAAGAAGACACCACAGAGAGCCAGTAGACAGCAGAGTAAAAGCATAACCCCCGGGCCGTTTTCCACCTGGATCCTATTTTCCCATCGTTTTCCATCAAACCGATCAATTCTGACCAAAATCTCATCAGTTTCTTCACTATAGAGCCTCTTGCGTCTTGCTCGCCTCGGTTCTGCTCTCCGACAGTCTGAACAGACACCGGACTCCAAAAATCTGCCCCAGAATCACCCAGAGCCTGTCTGTTTCAACATGTTGGCGCTCTCACTCTGTAATGAGACATGTTGGTGAAAAAAGTACAATGATCTAAAGTTGGGCCTTTCTCCTACAGTTTTGATGCAGTCTTGGTAAACTGATAATTAAATATATACATGTGTCATTACAGAGTGAGTGTCAATATGTTGAAAAAGACAAGCTTTGGCTGCTTTAGGGGTTGATTTTTGGAGTCCGTTGGCCTGTTAGGACTGGATTGGAGAGCAGAACCCAGGCAAGCAAGAGGTAAGAAGCTCTATAGAGAAGAAATTGACGAGATTTTGGTCAGAATTGATCGGTTTGATGGAAAATGATGAGAAAAGAGGATAGCAACATACAGTTTTGTTCCGGCAAATATTACCTCTGCGCAGGAGGTTTTGTTTTCCCCCCTGTCTGTCTGTCTGTCAGCAGGGTTTCTCAAAAAACATAAGAAAAGATTTCCATGAAGTTTGGTGGACAGATGGGCATTGGACCAACGAACAGCTGATCAGATTCTGGTGGTGATCCGGATCTGGGATTTAGAGAGACTTAGACGATTATCGCTGTTCAGCCGTAGCTATGAAACGGACTCGATTCCAAATCCTATGGGGAAGTTTACAGGGTCAAGAAATCAATTTAAGTTCAATGATGTGTTTGGGTGGAACCGCAAGATGTAGAATCTTCCAGCGTTGGTGGAGTCTTGCGCTTGTCCAACAGATTTCTAGTTTATGTATTAGTAGAAGTAGAATAAATTCAACTCATGCAAACACCTGCATCTGCAACAGAGTGATGCAGCAGCAGGGGACTCTCTCATCTGAAATGCATTAAGTGTGATGGCAGCGCTGGTGTCAATTCTGCTTAGATAACACACTCTTAAAGAGGATGTGTCATCTTCAACACCTCTGTCTAGTTTGGGACACACATCGCTCGTCAACACAATGCATTTTAACGGTAACACACACACACACACACACACACACACACACACGGCTGATTGTGTTTTGTCCCAAACCGGACACTCGGCGGTGTTGGAAGCGACACGTCGTTTTTCGGAGTGCGGGGAACGGCGAATGTATCACCTTCTGATATTGTTTGCTTTGAAGAAAGGTTTTTATTTTTTATTTTTACGAACTGGTAAATATTCATGTATTTTCACTCGGGGAAGCTGCATCCACCAGTCTCTCTCTTTTGTGTTTTTGAACAGCAAGTCGGTACGTTTTAACTGCTGCGTTTTGCAAACTGTTAATACTTTAATGTCCCCTCTTGCCTTCCGTAGACAAGTGGCATATTTGTATAAAGCGGGTTCGGTTTTAAAACACAAACGCAGCAGAAGAGATTGGAGGCTGCAGCTTCTGAACCGTTACATGATCCTCCGAGTATTTGTAGTCCGGAGCGATCCACCGAACACGACTAAATGTAAGACCCGGTGTTTCTTGATGACTGCGCTCAGACTCCTGAGTAAATTATCAGTGAAATAAATGGGCATGTGCATGTACCTGTTGTCGTCTTTTTCTTGTATTCTACATATTTAACTGTGTCTTTGTTGAGGAAATCATATTTTTACAGTCCAGAGCCTCTTATTTGCATTATTTGAAATAGTTTCTAGTATTAAGTACTTCTTAATTTTACTACATTTTGATATTTTCGCAAGGGATCTCTGACATAACACTTGTTTACATGCACACCAATACATTGACTAATGGGAATAATCAGTTTATGGCAACGTTTACACAGATAAAAGTAACACGATTTCTGTAATAATCCAGTTTATATGGATAAATTATAATAATCGGTAAAAGGAACTGATATGAGAGCCACTTTTCCCAGCATTTCCTCTTCTGCATCTGGTGACCTTTGACCTGCACAGTTAAAAAAAACCCCAAAAGAAATCTTACTAAGTGTTTACATGCCTTAATTAATGGAAAAATTGAGCAGAAATTAGGTGAGTTGAGTCTGATTTTGACCTCAGTCTGATTGAGATAATCAGATAGGCGTTAACATGTCAGTTTCAGCAGGTTGAGTTATTACTGTGCACTTTAACATGTTTTATGTGGTTCTGCATGTGTTGGAAAAGTAATTTCACAGTTTCCTTGAGTACAGAATTGAGGTATAAAAGAGATAATTAAATGCAGTTAGGACTCCATAAGTGTGACTTAAAGAATTTTACCAAAGTAGATAAACTTTTACGGTTAAATTCAGTCACAGAACAGGCAGCCAATGACAGCGGTGGAAAGTAACTAAGTACATTTATTCAAGTACTGTACTTAAGTACAATTTTGAGGTACTTGTACTTCACTTGAGTATTTCCATTTTATGATACTTTGTACTTACACTCCACTACATTTTAAAGGGAAATATTGTACTTTTTACTCCATTACATTTATTTCACAGCTCTAGTTACTAGTTACTTTTCAGACCAATATTTTATATTTAAAACATTCAATCATCTTTATAAAATAACTATAAAATAGCATTGTAATAGATTAGACTACCCAAAAGTATAGCTAAATTGTTAAGATTAGCTTCACGTTGACAACTTTAAAATGCTGCTTACATGTACATGTATGTCAATAAATCAGTATTAATATTCCAATAATTTATGAAAAATATAACTCTCTAAATGGGGACAGTTTGCATAATGAGTACGTTTACTTTGATACTCTAAGTACATTTTGCTGCCAATAGCGTACTTATGTACTTTTACTTAAGTAAGATTTTGAATGCAGGACTTTTACTTGTAATGGAGTATCTTTACATTGTTGTATTGCTACTTTTACTGAAGTAAAAGATCGCAGTACTTCTTCCACCTCTGGCCAATGGTCGCAGGCCTTCAGTAAGCGGTCGGCGGTAGGAAAAAAACTAACACGAGTGGCCGCTGGAAGCTGCAGGCGCATCATTTCATTTCATTTCCCTCCCGTCTTCTGCACGGCAGATTTTCCCCCCGGTGCGTCGGACCGAGCGCGCGCTGCAGCTGCAACAGCGTGGCATCCCGATCGATCCCCGATATCGGAAAATAATCCATAGCCGCATGGTGACGTCACTCCGCTGATTAGTAATAGTGGGTGGGTGCCGCGGACGTCAGGTCGGTGTCGGTTGGCGGAGGGGTGGGGGGGCGTCGGTGTTAGTGGACTGGACGCATTCAGATTCAAACACGCCGAATAAAAGCAGATTTGCACGGGAGCGTGTGGACGTGCACGGGCCGGACCGGAGCCGCGGATTCTGGGCTTTTTCCATTATTATTTTTTTTTTTTTGTCGCGGAATCGTTTCGGCGCGTGGAAGATGTAGCTGTCACGGCCGTCTGGAGGAGGATGGATGCGTAACCGGACGGAGCCAGCTGTGGCCTGCTTCTAACAGCAACATCTGGCCGGTGAGTCGCGCTGACAGCCGCCCGCAGCTGCAGCCGCCTGCATGTTATCAGCCAGCGGGGTATAGTCCGCCGGTGGAGGAGGGGACCGGGTGTCGGGGGTGGATGCGACCCGCCGCTCGGTGCGCTCAGTCGGTGACCTCGTCCTTGGCTCGCAGCTGCTGGACGGCGCTGATTGATGCGCATCGCTGACAGGCTGCGCGTAATGAGCCGCGGTGATCAGGCTCAACACCGACACGTTATATTATGGCAGCAAAATGGACGTGACACGCTGTTAAATGCCTACTGTACAGCACCTGCAAATACAGCGCGCAACTAGACTCCTTATTGTAAAACTACAGCAAATCTATAGTGGATTAAATGAGGATACCGCACGAATATGACAGTAAAACTACAGGAACATTTGAAGGGTTGAAGGGTGAATGAAGCCCCTATGGGAATATTATAGGAATATCATAGTGATGCCATGGGAGATAAAAGATAATACCATGAAGCAGTATAAGGTCACTGTAAACTCACTATTGAGCTTCACTGAATATTATAGGAACAGTCATACTATAAGCTAGGAGATGAAAATACTATAGAACAGTATAAGGTCACCAATTGAAAACCACAACCGAGCCTATAACATGATATTCCCTATGGGGATATTATAGGAATAATACCATGAAAATACTATAAAGCACTGTAAGGTTACTGTAAACTCATTATTGAGCATCACTATGAATCTTACAGTGATACCATAGGAGATTAAAAAAATACAATAAATCAGTGTAAGATCACTATAAACTCACTATTGAACACCACACTAACCCTATTAGTCCCTATAGAAATATTATAGAGCTACCATAAGAGATAAAAAAATATCACAAATCAGTGTAAAATCACTATAAAGTCACTGTTGAATACTACAAACACCCTATTAGTCCCTGCAGGGATATTATGTAGATACCATAGGAGATTAAAAAATACCATAAATCAGCATAAGATCACTATAAAATCACCATTGAATGAAACCACAGACACACTAAGAGTCCCTTATGGAGATGCCATAGAAAATAAAAATACTATAAATCTACATAAACTCACTATTGAACACCACAGAAACACTATGAGTCCCTGCAGGAATATTATAGAGATACCATAGCGGATAAAAATACCATAAATCAGTGTAAAATCACTATAAACTCACTATTGAAAACTACAAACACCATATTAGTCCCTGCAGGAATATTATAGCTATCATAGGAAACAAAAAAACCTATAAATCCCTATAGCAATATTATAGAGGTACCATAGGAGATTAAAAAAAATACCATAAAACAGTGTAAAATCACTATAAACACACTATTGAATACCACAGTAACCCTAGAAGTCCCTATAGGAGGATTATAGAGATGCCATGGGAAGTAAATATACCATAAATCTGCATATAAACTCATTATTGAACACCACAGAAACACACTGAGTCCCTGCAGGAACATGCCAGTGAGTTCCCATCAGGCATCATTAGGCGGCGTGTGTTGTGTCCCGTCCTGACGGCGTGTGCCGGTTCTGCAGGGTCAGAGAGGGCGCCTCAGCCCCAGCAGCCTGCCGGCGCGGCTCTACAGCGGGGGGAGGAGGAGGAGGAGGAGGAGGAGGAGGAGGAGATGGAGGAGGGGGACGGAGGAGATGGGGGGGAGGGGCCCATGGCGGCCAGAGAGGGGCCGAGCGGCCGCAGCCTCCAGCCGGACGCCAGCAACGCCGCCGCCGCCGCCAACACCACCACCAACCTCCTGGCCTCGGTCAAAGAGCAGGTAGGAAGACCGGCTTTCTGTCTGCTTTCCATGCATTCACTGACTCTGGATCTGTGGCTGCGTTCACACTGCAGGACTTCAGGCTCCTTGCTGCGGCTCATATCTGGTTTCCTCCTGTGTGCTGATGTATTTCCGAACGCAACAGACAGTTAGGGCGGGAAGTGTCAGCGGGAGGGGCTTATTTGAATATTAATGAGATATGGAGGAAGTGGGCAGACCAGCAGTCCGGGTCTGTGTCACATGTAGGCAAAATAATCAGATTTGGGCCGCTTCCACCTGTAGTGCGAACGTTTCTTTCTGGGATGGAATCCATATCGGATATCAATATGAACTGACATTAACTGAATGGAGGCGTTGAGTCGTCTATTTGTCTTTCTTTCCATTGCTGTGTCTTCTTGTCCTCCATGCTTACTAATAATAATAACTAGAAGGGCACTCGGAGAGCGCGGACCTCCGCCAAGGTTCGTGCTGTTATTGCTTGATCGTGAGTCGGATCCGCTCCAAAACTGAATGGGTTCTTCCTTGGCCCATGCTGCACCCTTCCACCAAGTTTCATGAAAATCGGGCCAGTAGTTTTTCCGTAATCCTGCTGACAGACAAACGAACCAACAAACAAACAAAGGGCACTGAAAACATAACCTCCTTGGCGTAGGTAATAATAAAGTTTATTTGTATAGCACCTTTCATACAGAACTGTATCCCAAAGTGCTTCACACAATAATGAATAAAAACAGGAAATTAAACGAAGCATAAATACTTAACAAGCAGTGAAATAGTTGATGCAAAATATCAGAATAAAACAGGATAAAACGGGTTATTAAGACTAAAAGAAAGAGAAAAAAGAGGAATATGAACATGAACAACATAAACTGACATCTTATTGCCATGGAAACGCTGACAAATTCCGATTTGAGCGTTCACATTTGCTTAGAAAGCATCAGATCTGAGTCACATGAGGGGGAAAAAGGAGACGTGGGAGAGTTTGGTCTGCAGTGTGAACGCAGCCGGTCTCTGTCTCTGCTGGTGTTTTTACACTTCTTTCCATCTCATCAACACGGGAGTGTGTCTGTTCTTCCACTCTTAATTACGCCTGGACAGTGGCCATGTTCTTAACTTAGTCCCTGGGTGTGAGACTCTGAATGAGGCACCCGGCTATATTTAGGCTTATGATGTCTCAGAAAAGAGAATCTGCTCATATTCGTATGAATCTGCTTTTATTTTGTAGCCAAAATATAGGCTGCAGATTGCGGATGAAGTTACAGAAAAGGCTCTTTTTGTTCATCGGCCTATGTTATGGATTTGGCTTTGAACTGATTTAGGTTACGTTTTTTGATTTAGTTTTAGTTTAGTAGTAAACAGCAGGACCTCTGATCAGACAAAAAAAATGTTTTTTGCTGGAAATTCGTTCATTTCAGACGAGAGAATCCGTCTCCGCTGCATCACTCTGCTGCAGATGCGATGCAGGAGTTGCATGTGTTGGATTTATCCGCTGATTATGCATGTGTTAAAGAAAAAGGAATGTTGTTAATCCCTGTTTCTTGCCAACTGTCTGTGATGTTTTTGTGATGAAAACGTTTCATCGGTGAATCGAAGTTGCGATGAAAATCCATGTTGTCGTTCTCCCTCAATCAGTAACCGTGTCTGATCAGTTTAATCTGCTTTGAGCCATGGGAGATTCTGTGAAGAAAGTGTGTGTGCGCAGTCTGCAGCGACATCAGTGTGTTACGGATTAAGTGTGACTGTGGCATCAAAGAACCTGCTGAAAATCCACATTGGATTAACATGTTTTCAATAAAGAGCGAGTGAATGGAGTTCCTCGAAACAGACTAGAAGCATCAGCTGCAAACACATTTGGTCCCAAAATACAACAGAAGCATCGAGAGGTGTGTCTGCTCCGGTTTGATTTTGGAACAGACAACGAAAATGGCTGTTTTTTCTTGAGTTTTCTGGCACCACAGTGACTATTGACACACTCCCAGGAAAAATCACCTTATGTCTGTGTTTAGTCAGGGTGTGCTCGTCGAGAAAACGTCTGCAGGAAGACACGCACACAGAAAAATAAACCTTTCAAGAACCTTTTAATACCATACCATATATGGTCCTTTGGGATAGTAAAAGGTTCTTAATTCTTAGTTATTGGATGGCGGGTGATGGCATAAATGTGGAAAATAACCAAAACCCTCCATAGTTTATATTGTGCAGTTGTAGGAGTCTAAGCAGAGGAGAGCAGAGACGGTTCTTCGTGGAACCAGAAATAGTTCTGTTATGGCTTCACTCCAAAGAACCATCTCCAGTTCCAGTTTGCAGCTTTATTTTTCTGTGTGTGGATGAGGAAAAGATAATTAGCAAACTCCAAAGATGCCCTGTAATATATGACTGCACTTTAAAGTGGTAATTTACCAAATAGCAAACAGTTGTTCCAATGTATTGGAAAAGATCAGAGTATTTTATCATCTCTCTGGTTTACTCACTGGTCTCCAATGTAAGATGCAGACTGCTGAACAGGCTGTGAGCAGAGAATCTGCTGTAGTAACTACAGCATCACCTGTGTTGGAGGTGAAATGCAGGCAGCAGTGTTGCTGCAGCTTCAGACCCACCGCCTGCAGTTTCTCCACAGAAATGTCAAATTAGAGGCGCTAAACGAAGCTTCCAGTGTGTTCAGGCCTGTTTCACTTCGCTCTGATTTAGCCAATTAAAAGAAAGAAAGAAAGTGATTGGCATGTGGGGGGAAATACCAGAGGATGTCAGGATGTGACATGCTAAAAACCTAAACAGAGCACAATTATAGTTTTGCGACTACCTAGAAAACATTGAGATGTTGACAACAGCCTGCTTCAGCATTGAAAATCCCAGTAAATACAGCGGCAAAATGAAAGTTGAGGCGGTTTGTAGTCGTCCATAGCTGCTACCTGCGTTATTTTGTGAAATCGAGACCTAAACATCTTTCTGATATCAGTTCAAAACAGTTTCCAAAGCTGTTTTGATATGAATCTTTACTGTGCCATAACAAACACCATATTGTGAAAATGTTCGTTTTGTGTTGACGCTGAACTTGATGCCTCCTCCCGCACGTCGACATCCGTCAAACGCTTTCCGGGTCGCTTTGCTCAGCGGTGATCTTTCCCCCAGAGAATCTCCTTTGAGCGCAAAGACTTCTCAAACAGTTTCCTACACAGTCTAGACGCTGCTGCACCAGATATCCAGCAGAATAGAAATCAAACGATCACATTTTTGTCTTAGTTGGGGTAAAACGCCTTTAGGGAGCTATCAGTTCATGTAAAGGGAACATTTGACATCAAGGTTGAGCTTTCTAGGTGCCTAATTCCTCCAGTAGAGCTGCTCAGTAGCAGACTGGTTTCACTGGGCGGCTCCCAGTGTGAATGTGAGCAGCTGTAAGAACGTGAAGCAAGGAAGAGCTGAAAAACAGCATCAGCAAACCTTCCCCGGATAAACTAAGATTAATTTAAAATAGTAACATCAACAATAATTTAATAAAAAATTTGATTGAACCTTTATTTATTCAGGTAGTCTCATTGAGATCAAGATATCTTTTTCAAGTGAGAACTGAGAACAGCAGCAAAACATACAAAAATAAAAAATAATAAACAAGCACAATCCAATCACGTTACAGAGTCAGCATTCAGTGAACATACACAGACAGGCCATCAGAAACAGTTACAATCGGAAACAATCACATTCAGAAACAATCACATTCTGAAACAATCACATTCTGAAACAATCACATTCTGAAACAATCACATTCTGAAGCAATCACATTCTGAAACAATCACATTCTGAAACAATCACATTCTGAAACAATCACAATCTGAAACAATCAGAATCGGAAACAATCACAATCTGAAGCAATAATTGGAGAGTTGTATTCTGAAATGCTGCATATCCATTTTGAGGGAGAAAAGGGTTTTATCATGCAGTGTGTCTAAAACTAGGTGATCTAGTCTGTCAAAGTGAAATCAGTCTGACATCCAAGGACTTGGTTAGCTTTCAGCAGAGAGGAGGAGAAGCCTGCGGAGCCGGGCAGCTCCCAGGTGGAAACGTGTCTACCTGTGAATACCTACCTGAATATGAAGCATGGCACTGCTGAGAGAGAACACGCACGCTCAGCAGAAACCAATTCCCTGGATGTAAAGAACGCTTAAAGAAAACAAAACAAACAACAACAATTAAACAACAACAACCAGGCCAGGTCAGCTCTCTCTCTCTCTCTCTCTCTCTCTCTCTCTCTCTCTCTCTCGCTGGATTGATTTTGGTTGTGAGGTCGCTGAACGCCTGATCCCAATATGGATGATTGACGGCCTCCACCCGCCGCCGCTTTTCCTGGGAAGAGGTTTGGTTTGGGTCGCAGTCTGAATCTGAGGGTTAAACCGGCTCTGCCAATCCAGTTATATCACCCCACCCCCACCCCCACCTCCCCCCCTTCCCCCCCTCCCATCTGAGGTACCTAATGCACAAACCGTCGCTGTTTGACATCTGCCTGGATTTTAATGCGCGCGTCTCTTGTCATATTTTTGGAAGCGGGGAGCTTACGGCGGCCCGGCGGAGCGGTCCCGCCTCGTTTCATGTCGCGGCGTCGTGTGACTCCGTGGTTCCAGGTCACGGGCGCCCGGGGATTGTTCGCATCGTGTCGGCAGAATTATAGCGGGGGGTGGGGGGGGGAGTAGGTTTCACTCGATTTCCAGAGATGGAAATTAAAGGAGAACTCCACCCTCCAAAAATACATCACCAACCTGTGACGCTTGATGTATTCCAGGAGTTATTTTGTGATGAAGTGTTGTCATTTACTTTTCCCTCAACCTGCCTCGTCTTCTTCTACTACAGCTCGTGATTTCCTAAGCTTCCCAGAATGCCTTTTCAAAAACCTAAGAGAAGGGGTATGAACCTTTTTGTTTTAATGGCTTGAAAATGTGATCATTAATCTGTGGGTGTAGGTGGAGAACGCGATAGCGATGGCATAATAAGAGCCAGAGAGTGGCTGCATCGCATTCTGGTCTCTCTCCTGCTCCTGTGGGTGGAGAAATTGGTCTCTCTCCTCTTCTACAATAGATTTCTCCCTGTATGATTGTTGAACGTCTCTCTTGGTGCAAAATGGCGGCTCTAGAAAGAAGAAGCCCCTCGCTCTTTGATTCTGAGGGACTGACACCAAAACCTGACGTTTACCGCTGAGGTTTTACATCCTGAAAACATTTTCTCACATCAGACTCCACTGGAGCTGCTGGAGACATCTCGACATGACGCCACGTCGTCTACGTTTTGGCCGGTTATCTGCTGGAATGAGAAAAATACGCCACCAAGCAACCAAACGGGCCCAGAAATGTGAGGCACATCACCAAGAGCTGCTGTGTAACAGTGTTACAGCGTGTGAGGCTGGATTTTTCCCTTTAAGACGGCGAGCGAGAGCGAGAACTAGGCCGAACATTTCACGGATATCACAGATGCAGTCTGGATAAACCGAACCGCCGGGCTATGATTAGCCACGGCTCGCATCCAACAAGGAGGAACAAGACTGCTGCAGCGGTCTGGGGCCGGCGTCGCTCCACAGGAGAGAGAGAGGGAGAGAGAGAGCGAGAGAGAGAGAGAGAGAGAGAGAAACACTGTGTGACGGCGGACAATAAGCCGTGGCCGATCCCCCCCCCCCCCCAGCTGGTACCGGCCGCCGCCTGGCCCCGGCAGGGTCAGGCCCGTTTCCAGACGACCCCGAGGCGACCGGCCCGCCCTCTCCTGTCCCTCGTGGGCCGCCTTACGTCAGAGGAGCGGCCCTGCGCCCCTGTCCCGTCTCCTTACTGTTCTCGAATGATGTAAAGAGCAGCAGCAGCAGAGTCAGCAGCAGCAGCAGCAGCAGCAGAGACTCACTGCAGCAAGTCTGAACGCCATGCTGCTCCAACACACACAGCACTGAATATGTAGTGAGATGAGAGAGTCTGTTGTCTCTGTGTGTAGTCTGTGTCTCGCTCCGTCACTTTGCACTGTGTGTGAGGTCTTGTTGTTCTTGTACCAGCTTGTTTGGGATCCTACACAGTTCTGGAAAAGTCTGGAAATGTTTGGTAAAAGAATTTGGTCATTTCCAGGTCTTTGACAGTCTGGAAATCCTCATAATCTGACAAAAAAATAAGGAGAAGAAGAATACAAAAGAATAAAAATAGACCCTCTTTGAGTCTATGAATGCTACTTGAAGGCTTAGCTGATGAAGACTCTAATATAGGCTCCGAAATCTCCAAATCAGCAAATTAAGGTCTGGAAAAAGTCTGGAGTTTTCTAATTGAAACTGCAGGAACTCTGACTGTTTCATGCAACTTATTTTACTTCCATTTTCTACCATGTTGTCTTTCTTTGTCATTTAAATTGTTTTTCAGTCAAGTTCTCTCTCTCTTTTTTTTGTTGTTGTGTTGGTTTCTTTTGTTCATTTCAAGATGAGATGTCTTCATAAGCTGCTTCTGGATTTTATCTCACTTGCACAAATGACTAATTCACTTCTTTGTGTGCTATTGCTGTTCTGTTTATCGCTGTACCTCGCTGTTATTATCAGCGTACAAATACACCAAACTATACACTATAACTACACAGTGTCAGTGTTTCTAGAAGTTCACACTCATCACACTGCAAATAAATGAAAAGTTGTCCAGTGATTTGATCTTGTTTCCAGACCTATCAGCTTATTTCATGATATTTTTAGTCAAATTATCTCACTGCACTGGCAGATAATCTGCTGGTTTCAATAAAGTTCCCTTGATTCATGCCAAAATTACTTAAACAAATCACTGTAAAACAATGAAGAAAACCTTGAAACTATTTGAAACCAGTACATTTTTCTGTCAGTGCAATAAAAACAGTTTCAAGCTTGATAAGTGTGGATACAAGATAAAACCCCCTTGCCTTGTCAGCTTGTCATTTTTTACAGCGCAGAGTTAATTTAACATTTTTGATGCAGTTGAAGCGCCGCCCCGGAGCCATATCAGCTGTACGAGACGACAAACAACGCTCCAATCAAGCCAGAATAATTGTCACAGAGAAATTCAACGCTTATATTGACTCTGCAAAATTCGCTGTCTACCCAATTTCCCCACGGGGATCATTAAAGTTTCATCTAATCTGGACTTGTCCACATAGTCTGTTTGCCAGTTTGTCTCCAAGACTAATTCCTGTTCATTTCTTCTACTTTGGCGATTCAAGTGCCTCTGAAATCAGGCCAGTGCTTTCCCTCTGCAGCCAGCTGCCATAGCATGCAGACTTCAGCCTATCGTGGATGAGACACGAGCAAATAAGCAACATGACGAGGAGGCCGCTAATCGAGTCGTCGCGCACCATCTGACTAAAGAATCACATGGCCGCCGCCGACCCAGATACAAAGACGCTTTTGTCAGGAGTCGTAAACAGAGGAAAGGCCGTGAGGGCGGACTGAAGTGTCTGTGATGGTCCTGAAGGGTTTCCACTCCATGAATTATGTGTTACTTTCACTTTGCTGTCATCCTTTGCTAGTTTTGTGTTCACTAAAGAAGGAATTAGATAGATAGATAGATAGATAGATAGATAGATCATCTTTCAGGTGACACATCATACCTCTGGCAGCCATATTGGAGGTCAAAATGTCTCAACAGACGGTTAATTTCTGTCTGTTTCTGACTGAACTGATCATTTCATCAGTGATCCATTTAGTGTTTAGATAATGTCAGCTTGTTAGCTAGCTAACCATAGTATCTGGTCAGCTAACCATCACTCTCTTGCTGTTAACGCATCTCATTAGCACACTAGCTAACATAGCTAGTAGCAGCTAGCGTTAGCATGTTCACATTAACATCAGTGTGTTTGCTGGCTAGTTAGCTAGCTAACAGTTTGTTCAGGTTAACTGAGCTGACTCTTCTCAAGCTACAACTCTTCATGTTTTGGAGTAGAGACTAGAGCTAAAGACAAGACAGTTTACTGTGTCACAGTAACCTACATTTGGAAACAAATCCACCTTATCACACTATTCACTTTTACTGAGAACGTTACTGAATGGATCTACACCACAACAAGCTTTTTCGGCTAGCTCTGTTTCTAGCTGCTTGGTGGAGATTTAGACTTTATTTACGCACAGCTAGCTTAACTCTCCAGTGTTCCTCCATGATGGCACCTGCTGTGGCTGCTAGGAGACTTAAGAAGCAACTGGAAAGACTCTATATTATGTAAACCTGGATTAAATTACCTGTGTCGGGGGAACGTCTGCCCTGCTGAAGTGTCCTTGAGCAAGACACTGAATCCCTACCAGCTGTTCTGTAGCTGACTATGACCTCTGACCTCCCTTTGGGGGGAGGGGAAAGAGAAAAGACAATTTCCCTACAAAAATCACATTTTACATAAGGGGCCTTCAATAGATAAGGCCTGTTACGATGCTAATGAACTGGTTAAATAAGCAGAAAAAGGAGATTCATTTAGCCTGTTATTTTCTAAGATGCTCAAAAATCACACCAGATCTTCAGAACAAAGAGCAATTCTCCACAAAAGAAGAAAATGTGAAGTGCTCTTAATTTGTGTTTTAGTGGTCAGAATTCTAGTATTCTCTCTCAGCCAGATTGGAGGGATGCCCAAGCAAAGATATTTTTGCAGCTGATATCACAACCCAACTGTTAACGCATACTTTGAAGACCCATTCTAAAACCACTAATGCAGTTCACAGTCAGAATCACTTCAAAGCTTGTTGGGAGAGAATGAGATGCCTTTTTTTTTTTTTTTAGGGAAAATGAGTGGAGATTCACTTTAATCAAGCGGGAGGATCAGGGGATGAGACAACAAGCAGCATCTGATTCCTATTAACCTCCATACAGTTTATCCATTGGCTGCTCAGTATGGTGAAGCCTGGAGAGTGAGACCAGCAAGAGAAACAAGCCCGGAGGAAAGAATGCTTGAGCGAGGCTGTGTTAACTGTATACAGGCTGTCTGCAGGCTCTGAAGAAGGATAAAAGAGTATCATATTATCTCTACCAACCAGTAATCCCTTAAAACAGCCTTACCTTTACATTAATTCACCCCTTAATTCATGCAAAATCCCCTTAAAATCAATTAAGGGAGTTATTAATGGAGGAGACCCCATCAAAACCTCCTTAAACTCCCCTTAATGTTTGACTCCTTACTTTCTAACTCAATGTAAAATTCAGGGAGACAGGAACCTTCCATTAATAACTCATTAATAACCTATAAACCTGCACAAAGGGTATGAAAAACCCCTTAAATTCTTGTGTCTTCATGAATCAACCCATGAATAAATCCCTTATAAACCCATGATACTAACCTTACTTTTTTAAAGCTGTTATTTTTAATGGATAATTAATGTTTATGTGATGAGAAATCAAGGACATTTCAGGGCTAAAATTGAGGGGTTTGGTTGAAGGTCTTGAGTTAGCTGTAGTGTTTGAAGTCTTCAGTTCAGTTTTAATGGTCTTCAAAATGTTTCAGTCTCTCGGCTCGCTGCTTTCCCGGTGAGAAATCAGCCCGGTCATGCAGACCAAAGGCTTAAATTTGACATGATGAAACCTGGTCGACCCCAAAGGGCGGAGGACTGTGTTTATTGATTTGATCGTATCAATAAGCCGGTCGTCCGTGTTCGCCACAATAACGAATGTAACAAATGAAAATTGAGTGGTAAGGAAGTGTTAACTCGTATGAACAACATGCTTTTGTGTGCACATGATGTATAAAAAGTGGTTTGAATTGCATAGAAAGTGTGCGGACAGATATAAAACCATGACACCAACCAAACCCCTTAACTATATCCCTGAAATGTCCTTAATTTCTCCATTACATAAACATTAATTATCCATTAAAAATAACAGCTTTAAAAAAGTAAGGTTAGTATCATGGGTTTATAAGGGATTCATTCATGGGTTGATTCACGGAGACGCTAGAAATTAAGGGATTTTTCATGCCCTTTGTGCAGGTTTACAGGGTTATTAAATGGAAATTAATGGAAAAGTTCTTGTCTCTCTGAATTTTACATTGAATTAGAAAGTAAGGAGTCAAGATTAAGGGGAGTTTAAGGAGGTTTCAATGGGATCTCCACCCTTAATTCATTTTAAGGGGATTTTTGCATGAATTAAGGGGTGAATGAATGTAAATGTAAGGTTATTTTAAGGGATTACTGGTGCGTAGAGTCAGCTGATCTACAGAGCCACTCCGGCCCGTTTCCTGATCTGTTTGCGGAGCCTGTGGAGCGACGTCGTCCCTCCGGTCTGAACACTGTGAGCTCCCAACATGTCACTTCACTCTGACTAATAACAACACCTGGCATGGCAGCGCTGTCACCGGGTAACGCCTTAACTCGTCTCCTGAGGGTTTTTATATATCATCAACAAATCCATCCATGAAGCCTCAACAACAGCCTCAATCTGCTAAATATCTTTTCTTAACTAAATATAAATAATGAAACTAAATAAATCGGAGCAATCAAGTGTATTCAGCTCATTGTGGTGCGTGGGTGAGATCAGACTGAAACTCGCTGAAGGAGATAAATTGTGTGAACTTTTTATGAACTTCGTGTTCGTTTTTTTTTATGGAATTGTGAGCATGAAATAATGAAAAAGAGGGTGCAAACTTACCAAAATGGGGGAGTGATATGTGTGTCTTGTGCATGAAGTTTACACACAGCGCCATTTTGTGTTGTCAATGAAGTAAATCGCCGTCTTGAAATCTATATTTTACTCTCCTGCGCTCACTCCCGACTCTGTGCTGAAAGTCTCAAAATGTATTGAATTTATAGTATGTAAACCAGTGGTTCTCAACCTGAAGATCAGGGCCCCCAGGGGGACTGCGAGATGATTCATGTAATAGGAAAAAAAAACAGTATTTCTACTATACACATTTATTATTCAGTCTATTTTTTTCAGATTTTTCTATAAATTTTGTTTTTTTTTCTTGTGAAATAATGAATAGTTTTCGGCCTCTCTGCCTCCTCTGATATTGAATCAAATGAACCAACCTGAAAAGGGAAAATAATTCTTTGTTTGAGCTGTTCATCACTCTCCAAAAAGACTGAGAAACACCAAAACTGAAACTTTCCACCAGGAGGTTTCATCTGATTACAAACAGTGTTTTGTATACAAGATGCAAAATGGTGTTAGGGTCCCAGATTTGTCCCCCAGTTTGTGAAAAATATGTACCATTTGGGATCCTATGCATTCAAAAAGCATTTTTCCCTACACACACACTCAAAAATAAACATCTTATATTCTGATTATTCATGTTTTTTTGTCCAAATCAAAGCTCATTGTGGGCCAAACTTGTCCGGCGGGCCCCTCTGTGGGCGGCCCTGCTCTAAACCCGAGGCCCCCACACGCTCCTGAACACAGTTAGATACAGCTTTCTAAGTCTCGAATCCACTTTCAGAGGTTTAAAACCCACCGCAGCTGTTCTTCCGCTGAGAAATCAGCCTTGTCATGCAGGCCGAATGCAAAATGGGTCTTACGTTTAATGCTAACTGGCATCGAAAAGCTCTTAACAAGGCTTAAATTTTCATGTCACGGTCGATGTGGGGTTATAATCGCCGCCGTAATGTCTTGCCGCAGGAGCTGCAGTTTGAGCGTCTGACTCGGGAGCTGGAGGAGGAGCGGCAGATCGTGGCCAGCCAGCTGGAGAGGTGCATGCTGGGAACCGAGTCGCCGGGCGGGGACAGTAGCAGGTAGATCCGGCGGCGTGATGAACCCTCTCTGTTTTTCATGTCTGCATGCTTGCTGCTTGCATTGAAACCAAATGAGGCTCGCTCCAACCCAAAACAACGGATCTCACTGTCTTCCTCGTTGGTAGCTGGCTTGGAGAGAGCCAGGAGCAAAGAAGAAGAGATTGCTGATATACTGAGAGATTAGTTTGGTGTTTTACACAGGATTTAGCACCAAACTGCTGTTGTAAAAAATACATATCTGCAAAAAAAGGATGTTTTCCCAGGAATGATGAAAAGAATGCTTATGGTCTGATTGATGCCCATGTATTTTTTAAATGAGACAGTGGGTTTTGATTGGTAAACTCACTCAGTGCAACTTTCCAATTACAGCAACATGTTTTTTGTTTTTTTTTACCCAACAGCAGTGATACAGAAGGTTTCAACACAGGTGTGGTGGCTGGAAAGTCTAGAAAATGACAGAAAATGAATTTCCAGCTATTGAAACATTTGTGATTTTCTCAAAAATTGTCCTTCTTCTTCTTCTTCAACCCTTAATCCAGTATTTTTTTGTGCAGTTGCGGGCCCTGCTGTCAAATCCTTTATTGTGATGTTTGTTGTCATGAAGAATCATCTTCAGCTACAGATACAGATATATAGTTGACAGTCAGATTGTCCTGCCAAGACCAGCAGACACTGAACACCGACTGAAACCTTCAAACCCACTAAAACCTGGAGTTTATTAATAGAAAATGTGTAGGAACGCTGGATATACAGAGGACTGTTTGAGACTGTGTGCATGCTGAGTGACACACTGTGCAGCCTGCACGCTTATTAGTTTAAAGCAGACTATCTTGTGCCTTTTTATCATGTGTTTTTACACATAGTTCTATTGGATGAATTGCATTAGGGCTGCACAGTTATTTGCGTGTAATCGTTCCTCGTGATTTTAGGTTCCAGAGTTAATAATCGTGGAATATCTCACGACAGCAACAGTGAAACATTTAGTTTAATTTAGTCTGCTGTACTGTAGTTAAAATGTTGATGTAAAATGCAAAAAGAGCAATTTTGTTGCTCAGATAAGCAAACTTGATTAATCATCACAATCTACCAAAATTAATTAGGGCTATGGATTTGGACCTTCAATATATTATCAATCTATCTACATATCATTATTGTTGTTGTTGTTGTTACTAGAAATGAATATAATCTGTTTTCTAGTTTAGTCTAGTTTGTTTTGCCAGTGAGTTCGACAGTGTAACCCAGATAAAACACTGCATGGCTTTGGTTCAGGTTATATAACGTCTGATCTAGGGTCAGGGTCAATTCACTTTCGATTTTCCCAATTCAAAATGTAAATCAAATTCACATCGTATTGTCAGAGCCTTTCATTCTCAATCATTTCTTTACAGATTGGATGAAAGAATTCAGGGCAAAAGATTCCCAGTTTTTTTTTTTTCACTTTTGAAGGAATTAAACTTCCTGCACTGACTGAATGTAAAGTCTCAGACCGTGACTCTGATCTGATTTACCTCTCCCTCCCTCTCTCCTTCATCCCTCTCTCCTTCCTTTCTTCTTCTTCTCCTCTCCTGAAGCTCATCTGAGAAGTCATTTGCATGGAGATCTGCAGGTACGGTTTCTGAAGAAGCCTAACCTTAAATCTTATCCAGATCACATAGAGATGAAACACGTGACACGAGTTTTATTCCAAAAAGTTAGGATATCCCTTTTTGAAAAGATAAGGTTCCCTGTAGACGATTGATCAAAATTTTAAAAAATACAAGTAATTATATGTTGTAAAATGTAGCCATTTTGTAAGCAAACGTCTTAAGAAAGCTAATACTTTCAGTAACACTCAGTAGAGAGATTTATTTTCATGCCAGCAAACATTTTGTCAGAATAACTGCCAATTTTTTTGCAAATGTTGGATACTACATTTTGGAATAAAGCTTTTTACATACAAGTAAGATGAAATCCAACACATTGTGGTGAGACAGAAAGCGTTATTCGGATACAGAAAGCCATTTTAAACACCAAAGGGATGAAATTTGCCAGAATGTGGCGCTGGCCGGTTGGGCAGAACAGTGTTTCCACCGGCCGGTGTGAGGCTGAATTGGAGCCATTTGCTATTCTGTCACAGATCCCTCTCCTCTGCTTCCTGCCCCATTCTTCACTGTCTGCTTTCCAATAAAATAAGCACAGTTATAAAATGCTATATATCCGTTTTTGGGGGGGAAAAAATCAATACTTGAATTTTATCATTCAGCACCTCTGAAGTAAAGAGGATCCTGTTTGCAAAGGTGTTATTATTCCCATACCAGAATGATACTTTTCAAATATAGCCTATATATACATAAAATCTGTAAATTGTGTCTAGTGTCTGATTTATGTTATCATTGACTGTGTTTTCTGAAAGAATACACCAAGTTTTTGGGTGATTGAATAGCTGATGAGAAGATAGACACCAAAATCATCCATGTGTCCCCAGTAGATGATTGGCTCCAGTTCTCCATGCTAACACTTTAGCATACACTATATGAGCGATTGTAGGCTCCATGCTAACACTTTAGCATACACTATGTTGAGCGATTGTAGGCTCCATGCTAACACTTTAGCATACACTATGTTGAGCGATTGTAGGCTCCATGCTAACACTTTAGCATACACTATGTTAAGCGATAGTAGCTCCATGCTAACACTTTAGCATACACTATGTTGAGCGATTGTAGGCTCCATGCTAACACTTTAGCATACACTATGTTGAGCGATAGTAGGCTCCATGCTAACTCTTTAGCATACACTATGTTGAGCGATAGTAGCTCCATACTAACACTTTAGCATCCATGTTGTATGCTAAAGTAACTAAACCCCAAACCTGTGTAAAGTCTGACATCTAATGGTAAAAAGCATGCTACTGAAATGTCCATCTGCTATTGGCTGATCTTTGGTGCCAGGTGATGGTATAGAAGGTGACATTACCTGGCACCAAAGATCAGCCAATAGCAGATGGCAATTTCAGTTAGATGTCAGGCTTTACACAGATTTGGGTTTGGGATTTAGTTGCTCTTTAACAGATCACTTTTCCTTCGGGCCAGTCTCTCAGAAACCCTCTGTCCTTGCTTCCTGGCAGATGTTTCGGCGGTGGGAGAGTCGCAGGCCGGAGTTCTGGAGGCGTCCGGCTCTCCTGGTCGTCTCCTGCAGGCGGAGGACGGACTCTACCCGGCCGAACCGGAGCGCGCCTCCCTGCACGATAGTGAGGGTCTGTTAACTAGCCATGTGCACAAGTCCAGTTTCTCATGGTTGAATATTGGCCATGTGCTGAGATTTACTAAAGCAGAATATGGACAAAAAGAATCACCTAGCCTACATCACTTTAGATAGATAGATAGATAGATAGATAGATAGATAGATAAATACTTTATTGATCCCGAAGGAAATTCTGGTGTACAGTAGCATCCAATGTGTACATTACGAGATAGAATTCTAAAAAAGCATGATAAGAGACTAAAGACAGATAGAAATAAACAAAGATAAAAACCAGTCCTGGTTGAGACTGGGAAAGAAAGAAAGTGATTTCTGCAGTATACTGATCGGTTGCATATTGTTAGCATGCACAAATGTTGTCATGCTGGTTTGGCCAAGTCCGTCGTCCTCGCTTGTAGAAATAGCCGGAGGCTTTTTGAGATGTTTCAGCATCGTATGACAACTTCCACAAAACTGTGCTTTCCTTTCTTGAAGTTTTCCCACTGTGGGCTTTAGTGCGGCTTTGATAATGAGTTAAATGACTCCCAAAACCCTCTAGTGGCTGGTCGATGCTATAGCTCTTACTCAGCTGTTTGAGGTCTATATAGTTCATTCCACTCTGTTGGAATTATTTTAATGTCATATCTCAGTTTTTAAGAAAAAACGTTTGATTGTCAAAATAGTTAGAGAGCCATACAAGGCTTACTAAAGGCACTCTGGGACAGAGGAGGGTCAAGTTAAAAAACCTTTATTTAAATTTACCAGTCCGGGGATGCGTGCGCCACAACTCCGCGCAGACTTGCCAAAAATGTGCATAAACAGCGTAAATTTGGGAAAATGGAAAAATCAGCTTCGTCACTCCCTGCCTATGCCAATGCTCAATGCCCATGTGCAGTTTCAGATTGATTGGCCAAACCATTGAGGAGCAAAATGGATTCAGACAGACGGACAGAGTTTTCCTCATTTTATAGTAGGATTGCATAATAAAAACGCTGCACAGTTTCTCAGGCTGTTCCTCCTATCATCACCTATCATCCAAAAGATAAAGTCTCCTCTTCACTCGATTGCTGGCAACTTTTATTTTTATTTTCAGCTTTTATATACCTGGGGAAAGTTGACAACCGCAGTCTTCTACTGCTGGACGTCGGGCGGCTCCAGTGGAGCGGCTGACATTTCGCTCCATCAGCCTTCCTCAGGACTCGTGTTGAAGCACAAAAGAGGCGAAGCTGGTGGAGCGAAGCGTCGGCGCAGTAAATTGGTGCAGCTTCTTCTTCTTCTTCTTCTTCTTCTTCGTGGGAAACTTTCCTCTTCATGTTTCAGACGGTTCTGTGAACAAACAACAAAAAAGGACAAGATTAGCAAGCAGACCTGGGTCAGCGTTACGTGTTCTTACCGTTTGTTTTAATCTGCTTGCTGCACCACATGGGTGGGGTTTGCCACATCAGGAGATCAGCTGCCAGAAAGTACACTAATCTGACTTTTGAATACTTTCATCCGCTTGTGCAAACTCTCTGTCTCTCATTATATCGTCTTTTGTAGTAAACTCCACCCCTCCGGCATCTCTAGCAGGTTAAATCAAACCCTGAGAGTAATGTGGAAATCTTTAAACCAGATTTCCTTTTGGTCTCATTTATATTCCGTACAAAAGTACAGTTTGAGAGGTCTGATAGTTTAGTGATGTTTAAAAATATCCTCCATGCCTCCTCTTCCTCTTCCTACAGTAGAAAGTAGGCCAACGTTATTGAAGCTGTACTGTATATGCAGATGGCTGCAAAAAAAAGCATATAGGTTTTATGCGTCTCTTCATGCATATATGTATGTATTCATATTGCCTTTTAACAAGTTGAAAGCAAAGTGTGATGATATGCAAATTTTTAAATCAACGACTGATGCAGCGGAGGCAGTTTGATCACACCTCAAACAAGCTGACAAATATACAGCTCTGGAAAAAATGATATATCTATATTTATCTACATTTTTCTGATTCAACTCACTGAGGTATCGATTAGACCAGACATTGTTATCAGACATTGTTATTTTTATTTTTTTAAATATTTATTTATGGGTATAAAACTTGATTATTTTTGCATGATTCAATATATAATGAGATTTTTATTTGTATTTTTTGCAAATAAATGTTCTGAATGAGAATATTTTTGTTTGAAATTACAATTAAATGTGGTCAATAAAGAATATAAAGTTAGATAGGTGTATTAGGGCCATTGCAGGTGAATTTTTTTTTTTTACCGTAGCTGGGGGAGGAGGGTAATATTCTAAGAAAAGTTTCACCAGTGCAGACAGCCTGAACATGG